>NC_136489.1:74503320-74740820 GCF_053919585.1 Euprymna scolopes | reverse complement strand
GTTACTGAGATTGTAATTCGTTTTCGGCTAGATCTTTTCCTGTTAAAAGGACCAAAGTTCAACGGTTTTCCCTTTGAGACCTCTATCATACTCCTCCAGCAATTTTGGATGTAAACATTTAAAATTGGATAGGGCTATAACTTAATAACTTATTTGAGCCCAAAATAATAAATGTTAAGTGGTCATAATCGGGGTCAAATTAAATAGAAAAATTACCTCTGCGGTTTCTATCAAATTACTCAGAAAACTTTTGGTCTAAACATTTTAAATTGTCATAAAGAGTATTCAGACAAAGGGCTAGGTTTTTATCGGTTTTCGCTGAAATTTGCCTGCCAAGGAGTGGAAGATGGTACATTTGCGATCTCTAGCAAACTATCCCCTCTTTTCGATTGCCCAGCGTTAATTTAAAGCTACGTCACTTCCAGTTTTCCGGTGATCGTAACAGCAAAGACGTCACGTTTGTCCCGTTCTTTTCCTCCTTGCCGGTATGGGTCCGATCCCACTATCTTACTACCACTGCAAACACCCGCGCAACGCCGGACACGCATACTAGCCTATTATATAGAAAGACATTACGATATATATTCACACTTTTTTCATTTAGAGATATGCTCATAAAGTTATGATCAGGGCATAGGGCTCGAGCAAAACCGCGTTGAACTGCTAGTATATATATATATATATATATATGAAATGAAACTGTTCGTGCATGTGTCTGTCTGTCTGTGTATATTTCCTTACACAATCTCTTTCAATATTCGGTCTACAGACTCGAACTTTCATAAGAATTATTGAGATTTATGATTCGTTTTCGGCTATAAATTTGTCTGTTTAGGAGTCAAAAATTAACGATTTGACCTTTGAGAACTCTACAACACTCCTCCGCCAATTATGGGTCCAAACATTTGAAATTTTAGATATATGTTCCTTGGACATGATCAAACTTTATGCTTTGTATTTCAACCCGAAACAATAATTGCTAACGGGTCCAAATTTGGCTGAAAATAAAAACAAATTGAACTTTGCAGTTTCTTACAAATTACTCACCTAACTTTTAGTCTAAATATTCGAAATTTGACATAAAGTGTGTTCAGACCTAGGGCAATGTTTTTACTCGGTTTTGGGCCGAAAAGTTGACTGCCAAGAAGTAAAAGTTCAAAAGATTTTACATTTGCAGTATCTAGCAAACTATTAACCAATTTTATACATAAACGGTATTCAGACATGCAGCAAGCTTTTTAATCAGTTGTTGAGCGAAATCTTGGCTGCCAAGAGATCAAGGTGTTAAGTTGACCTTTGCAAATTCTACCAACTTCCTTCGCCAATTTTGGGTCGACACACTTGCGATTTTACATATAGGTTACTTGGACAGGGGTTAAACATTTTAATTCAGTTTGAGCCTAAAACACTCAATGTTAAATGGTCAAAATTGAGGTCAAAATTAAAAAAAAAATTGAACTCTGCGGTCCTTACCAACCTTTCACTATGGTAATAAGGAAGCCTATTATATAGACAGGCATTCCCTTACAATGCATACTTTTAATATATACATATGCACATAAAGTACATAGGGCCCGAGTAAAGCCGGGCTAAACTGCAAGTATATATATATATATATATATATATATATATATATATATATATATATGTGTGTGGGTTTATTTGTGTGTGTGCGTGTGTGTATGGATGTGTGTGTACGACTATTACAATTCTTGTTTTTATGATTGTAATTTCCAAATTAAGATTATGAGTTCAAAAATAAATGCGAATAGTTTTAGAGGACTCAACAAAATGTAATTTAATATGTTGTTAAACAACATATTAAACCTACAAATATGTCTTTAACCAAGAGAAAAAACTGCATCCAAAGAAACATGATTAATCTCTAGGACGAGTATATTGCGTTTGTGTGCGTGCGTTTAATTTCGGGTCTTTTCTGGATCTTCGTGTGGCCAGAGTAATGAGACCAGCGACTCGCGGACGCTGACCAACCAATCAATCGAATACCAGGACCGAAAAACGTGTCCACATAAATCAGTTCAGACCATGAGGTAAGCGCCGACCAGTCACTAACCTTATTATCACCCTGATCAAAGTTAATGAAATTCGTCATCCTCTAGACCCATACCCCTCGCGTTCTTATATACATAGCGTTTACACTGAGAAAGAGTCTTACTAATGAGTAGCGGTTTGCACTTGAGCCAAACCTTTTCGTGATCGACGTCGGTCATATCCGCCTCAGGTTCAGCCAAGAACGACAAAGTTGCTTAATTCGCACGTGAGTCTTAACTACTTTAGAACTGGTGTTCGTGTCGTTTCAGCTGTTAGAATTTTTGCTCCACCCAGAATTTATGCTCCCACCGCCAATAGGTCGATTTTGAACTATAAAAACTTTAGTCGGAGAAAGTTGCAAAATAACATAAAAAATTACCACAAAATATTTTTTCTAAAATTTTGTATACTTTGAGCACTCGAATTTAAAAAGACAATACTTTGTGATTTTTGTCCTCATACCGTTGTCACTGGACACATGTATACATAAAAACGTGATGCTTTCAAGACAAGAAAATAATAAACTCCCTTCAATGATTGATATTAAAAGTGTAATATTTATATTTATATTAATTTAATGAAAATGAAAAAAAATTACTACGACAAAATATTAAGTTTAAAATAGAAATAACATATTAGTAAACGCCGTGTTATTTACTGGATATTATTCAGCATTTAGTGGCAGTTATTATATGCCTTATTAAGTTCGATATTTTAACACTTTTAATTGACACACACATATAAAGATATATATTTTGCAAAATAGACAATTATTTCAAAAATATATCATTATTATAATTTGGTGATACCTTAAAAGTTAGGTTATATGTATGCAAAATATTGTTTACAGTTAATCTTGGAACTTAACACTACTGGTTTGTAAGTGAACAGCACGTAATTTAATTGAATAAAAATTGTATTTACACTTTAAAAATGTCCGTGTGTCTCCGATTATATATATAGCAAAATAGACAACTATATATAACAACTTTTATAATTATTGTACTTCGTTTAAGTGTACATCTGGGAATATTACGCTACGGGGTTGTAAGTAAACAATACTTTTGTTTTAATGAATTCTGAACTTTAGTGTCATTTTTTTTTAAATCAACTTTATTTATGTATATTCTTTTTACATATATTTTAATAAAAATAGCGGAGAAAGCACCAGTGTTTAACCTCGTTGTGAAATGCAACTAAATTTGCGTGTTTATCATCACTGATTGATGAAATGATCCCCGAACTTATCAACAGATCATCCAATACAGTTATTTTTTGATAGACACTTATACCCCCCTTTCTTGTTTTGGCACATCAATATAGCTAAGAATGTGATATATATCAGAGTAACTGTCACTACTCGTTTTCCTTCGTTAAATGAAATTAGTATTGTTAATTAGGTGAAGATTCTATGTTTTATGAGGACAATTTAAATTAATCAAAAACATCTCTTTTTGCTGCCCAAAAATAATTCTTGAGAAAAAGATGAATGCATCATGTTGATGCAAGCTTCTCACTCCTACAGTTAAAATAAATATTGAAAACCATTTTTCAATTTTATTTTACGTGTAATATAGTTCTTAATTAAATCTATTAAACTGTATTATTAATGTTAATAAAATCTGATATTTCAGGTTCTTGTAAAAGACCGTGAAATTTTAAAAGATCAGCGAAGTCAAATACGGACAATGGTCATTACAGCTCCGACCAAAACATGAAAATACAATAAAAATATGGAAAAGGGAAGAGTAAGCCAAGAAAAGAGTATAAAAATATCATCACCACTAGCTTTCATATCATATGTTCAGGAATGATTATTCTTTGCATTCTCACTCCTTTATTTTTACTGATGAGGAAGAAAGCTAAAAGCGACCGGGAAGTATTCCCAAAATGCCTTATAACTTAACAAAAATCCCAGGGTAATCTCTTAAATTAGTCAGAGGTGGTATATTATTTTGTGCAGCCGCCATCGCGCAAAGGCAGCATGCGTACGGCAAATTTAACCGACATAACTTCAGTTCGAACAGACAAAATTATACAGAAGCAAGAAGTAACTGAAAGAATGAAATAGCGACAGCTAAGAGAGAATTTACTGAAACTTACAAAAAACGCACAGAAGTACAGAAATTAGAAACCCGTTACTTCTGGGAAATCTACAACAGTGTACTAAGTAATTGGCAATCAACAACCCCCCACTATCCAACAATGATGCGGTTGTTGGCTCTGCAAATAGAGAAGGCTAACATACTTACAGTCGGTTTGCCTCCAACTCCACACTGGACACTGCCAACCACCCCCTCCCTGACTTTCCTTTG
This sequence comes from Euprymna scolopes, assembly GCF_053919585.1. Taxonomy (NCBI): domain Eukaryota; kingdom Metazoa; phylum Mollusca; class Cephalopoda; order Sepiida; family Sepiolidae; genus Euprymna; species Euprymna scolopes. The sequence goes on along the minus strand of NC_136489.1, from coordinate 74,736,453 downwards.
CGGAGAGACACCACACTAGACGATCTAAAAATCACTCATGCTCAGGTGCATGCTATCATAAAAACACCTTGGAACTTTAAAAGCATGTGGGCCTGATCTCATCCCAGCTGTGCTATTAAAAAAGTGCTTAGCCGAACTAGCTCCAGTTCTCTCCAAACTCTACAACAAATGCCTTAATAAATCATTCTTTCCAAGCTGTTGGAAAAGTGTTTCTGTAGTACCAGTTTTCAAGAATTCTGGCGAAAGAACTAACCCAGTAAATTATCGCCCGATTAGCCTCCTCCCACTTTTCGCCAAAATATTTGAGACAATAATTAACCAAGCTCTAGTCCATTACCTTACATATGCTAAACTTCTGACTGACAAACAATATGGCTTTAGACAAGCACGTTCAACAGCAGCCATCCTAACTTTAATCTCAGAACGTATATACTTACTTACTTGTACTTGAAACGACATTCACCCTGGAGGAGTTGAGTCGGCTTCATGAAGATGCACATCTCGTACCGCTGCGGCCCAAGCCCGGCGATCGGAGGTAAGATCCCGAGTGAGCAATAGCCAGTCACGTCTCCAACGAGACAGGCAATAGATGAGCGGGCCCGAAATAAGTTCAGCGTCGGCTTTGATAGTCCCGAGCCACGTTCTTATCTGGCCACCAACACGTTTTTTCCAGCCGGGTAGAGGACGTGGGGAGATAGCCTCGTGGATAAAGACCCCTGATCACAGCGAGAGGCATGGCCGAACCATCGAAGGCGTCGGGCCCACAGTAGGTCAGTAATTGCCTGGAGATTGCAGCGACGCCGAACTTCTTTGTTGGCGACGAAATCCAAGGGACGGACATGGAGAATGCGGCGGAGATTGTAGTGGTCGAAAACTTCTACGCGTCGCAGATCCGCTTTCCGTATGGGCCAGGTCTCACATCCATACAAAAGTATTGAGCGGACGAGGGCCTGGTAGATTAGTATTTTTGTCCTCAGACGTATTTCAGGCCGTGACCATAATCGCCTTTGGAGTCGACAAAAGGCAGCTCGTGCGGCGTTAATGCGCGCTTCAATCTCATTCATGCCTTGACCGGTACCAATGAACGTGCAGCCCAGGTATTTGAAGCTATCCGTCTCCTTGAGGGTTTCCCCGTTGAGAGTGACGGAGGGCCTTTCTGCTTGGGGGATGCCAGCCGATAGAATCTTCGTCATGCTGGCGTTGATTCTCATGGCGATGGCAGCTGCCTACTCCTGGATTCGGTTCAACACCCTCTGTATGTCTCTGTAGCTCTCCCCGAGAACCGCAATATCGTCCGCGTAGTCCAAATCGGTGAGATGTTAGTTACGCCCCACCACGACGCCAGGATATCGAGGCAGCGCCTGCTCCATGATCCAATCAATAGCGTAATTGAAAAGGGTGGGCGAGAGCGCGCATCCCTGACGGACACCACTGCTGACGTTGAAAAAAGAGGAGTCCTGGCCATAACAGCGGACACGCGTGCGGGTCCGATGGTAGTAGGCCTTGATCAAGTTGAGTAGCTTCGGGGGGATAACATCTGCTTCCATCACTCTCCACAGGGTACCGCGGTCGACCGTGTCAAAAGCGGCAGCGAAGTCGATAAAGCATACGATTGTATGCTGTTGGTAGCACCAGCTCTGTTCCAAGGCTCGCCTCAGCGTGAATATTTGGTCGACGCATCCGCGGCCAGGTTCGAATCCGCATTGGTTAGGACGAGTCCTTCTGTCCCTTTCGTATTGAAACCGTCTCAGAATGAGGATAGTGAAGACTTTGGCAGCGACATCTATAAGGCTGATGCCTCTGTATATACTACATGTCCGTTTGTTACCCTTCTTAAAAAAGGGAAGAAGGATGGCGTCACTCCAATCTTGGGGAATCTCCCCACTATTCCAAATCTCAGAAATCAGCTGGTGCAGGCGAGGGGTTAATTCATCGATTCCGGTCTTGTAGACCTCAGCCGGGATACCGTCCTCGCCTGGAGCTTTGTTATTCTTCAACTTGGCAATAACGGCTCTGATTTCTTAATGGCTGGGGGTATCCGACGAGCAATCGTAGAGATCTGCAGCGGTGGGGGTGTTTTGACCTGGTATTGTAGGTGGAGGCTGGTGGTTCAGGAGTTCACGGAAGTGCTCGTGCCACCGATCCAATTGTGCGTTTAGCTCAGTAATGATTTAACCTCCACTGTTGTGGATGGATTCGCTCACGGATGACCTCGTCTGTGTGCTGGACTTCAATAGTTGATATAACTTGCGGGAGTCCCCTACCGAGGCCGCATGTTCCATGTCAGTTGCGATATTGTGCCAGAAGACATTGCGGTCGTTGCGGGCAGAGTGCGTTGTTTCTCGGCGAAGGCGACGATAGTTGGCATCTCCGTTGAATCTGGCACGTTTAGCCTCCTCACCCAATTTCACCGTTCGACTTGAGATCCAGTCCTTTTGACGACGTTTTGTGACACCCACGGTGTTGGCCGCTGCTTCAGTGACGTCCTTTTTGAGTGTTTTCCATATATCTTCCACCGATTCTTCTGGTCGTAATCCATTGAATCGGTTGCGTAGGTCCAGTCGAAACTGAGTCGCAGTGTCGTCCACTTTCAGCTTCGTGATATCAAGACGTTTTTGACGGGAAACGTGTTTGTTGGCCTTCAGTCGCGTTGTGAGCTGGGCTCTAACAAGGACATGATCCGATCCATGGGTATTTACTGTTTCAGCACCTCTGTAAGCGCGGCAGTCACGCATATTGCTTACCCAGCGTTTGCGTATCAAAATGTAGTCTATCTGGTTCGCCGTGACATCGTCATTCGAGTAGCACGTCACCAGATGATGATTTGGATGCTGAAACTTCGTATTGGAGACAATGAGGTGATTGTTCATCGCGAAGTTAATGATATGTTCGCCATTGGCACAGCGATTCCCGACGCCAAATGGGCCCAGGGTAGATCTTGTTTGAGCATCCGCCTTGCCAATTCTGCCATTCCAATCACCTGCTATGACAAGCATGTCGCCGGCGGGGGTTCCGTTGACGGCAGCTTGTAATTCGTTGTAGAAGGTATCCTTTATAGCGTCGGCTGAGTCTAGCGTGGGTGCATAGACTGCGATGACGGAGACGTTGTGGATAACTCCTTTTAGCCCAATTCGGGCAAGACGAGGGGAAATGGGTTCCCAGTCCAAAAGAGATTTTTGTGCGCGGTCGCTCAGAGCGATTCCGACGCCATACAGTCCTGAGTTGTCCGTTACCCCACTGTGATAGAGGTGGTAGGAAGTATCTTCTTGTGGTACCTTGATGGATTGGTGACCACTGTCCGGTAATCTGACCTTAGACAAGCATGCGACGTCCACCTTGTATTGGTGTAGAGGGCGCACCGTTAGGGCTTGTGCCGCCTCAGATCTCAGGGTTCGGACGTTCCAACAGGCGAAGAAGTAGTTCTGTCTTCTTCGAAGCATTCCGGCTTGCAAATTTAACACTTGTTCCACCGGGTGAACAAGCGCGTCGGCTCCCGCGTACGCCGTAGTAGGGTCCGCAGTTGTATAATTGTGCATATTTCTCATGAAGTTTCTTGGCGGTAGTAACCCCAGGCGGACGCCAGTCGCAAGTGTACACTGTGGGTGTGTGCCCAGGAACGGATATCCTTGCCGCTGATTGTCAGCAGACGCAGATGGATAGTCCGACCATGGAGCAGCCGATTATCGACAGTCGTTCCATGGGTTTGAAGACAGGTTGCCGCAAGTTCCTTGCAGACGCAGACTATGACCAGGCGCCGCCGGTTGCTGGCAGACGCAGCTGGATTTAAGAGCAGACGAACAGTTATAGCGCTGAACACTCGCTTGCATTCCCGCTCATTCGGTGTTAACTGGTCTCGCGACGTGGACGCATGGTCGTGAATTTGTCTGTCAGAGGTTATAAGTGACACACGCCTTATGGAACCAACTTATAGAGCAGTGGGGGCTCATACCCATATGCCCAGCTCCGGCATAACAGACCATTTGAGACCATTTGAGACCTCAGAACGTATATACCAGTCACTGGACAAAGCGGCGGAGGGTAGAGCGGTAGCTCTAGATACATCTAAGGCTTTTGACAGGGTATGGCATGAAGGTCTTCTCAGGAAAAGCAAATCATATGGTATCACTGGAAGAATACATGACATAATAAAATCATTCTTAGATAAGAGAAAAATCCAGGTTGTCCCCGACGGTCGTACATCTAAACAATACAATATAAATGCGGGAGTGTCTCAGGGGTCTATCCTTGGACCTCTGTTATTCCTAATATTCATAAATGACCTCCCTGATAAAATTGCCTGTGAGATGGGCATATATGCCGACGACACCACACTTTATAACATACACGACAGGAAGACAAATGAACACATACCAAAAGAAATGGCAAAAGCACTAGAGGATGACCTCCTATCTGTAGTGGAATGGGGAAATAATTGGATGGTCACATTCAATGCAGCTAAGTCTAAGCTTGTTTCCTTCAATAATTACAAGAAAATTTCTCTACCAACAAGAGCAATGGTCAATGACTCTTTGTCTGAAATTACACCCTTTAAACTCCTCGGCCTAACGCCCTCAGGAAACATGAGTTGGAATAATTACATCGAGAGTATCGCCAGGACCGCTGCGAAGAAGGTAGCTTCTTTCTACCGTGCTAGAAAGGTACTAACGCTCGAAAGTATCCTATACCTCTATAAGGCGACCATTTGCCTATGTATGGAGTACTGTTGTCATATTAGACAAGGTTCAAAAGAGAGTCGGCAATCTGATAGGTTCTGAAATGTCTTCTAAACTTCAGACCCTGTCCCATCGACGAAATGTGTATCACTCGGACTTTAATGGTGAACGCTCTGACGAGCTGCAAGCACTTGTGTCCCCCTCGACATAACTACCCCCGACAAACTCGAAAAGTAGCTAAATCCCATCCCTTCACAGTAGAGATCCCTAGATGTTAGAGAGCCTTCTACTCCAGTAGTTTCTTCCCCAGGACAGCTAGACTTTGGAATTCCCTGCCGGGTCCCTGTTTCCCAACTGTACTAACATGCAGAAGTTCAATTGCAACGTGAACCGAGATCTCGCTGCCCAACTCCATACACAGTACCCCTGATGCCTATGTCCGTGATATTAGCCCCCTACAACAAAGTGACAATATGCCTTGTTTGGGGTGAAAATGTAATAAAAAAATATAATCTTTTAGCTAGTCTTGCTACCGCTTTGCTTTTAGATTTGAGGGCTATTGACCTTTTTATACCTAACATAGATATACAAATATCTATATTAGATGAAATGCGAAATTAATAAAGCAAAAACTAAAATCAAAAACATCTATGAAAAATAAAAAGAAAATGTTGAGAACCTTCTTTGTATTTAAGTGGATGAAAGGACAGACAAAGAAACACTACACTGCAATGGATAAGGTGGGAAAACCTCTGAAAAAACCCAAAGAACCTAAATGTTACTTAATAATAACAATAGACACACCGAATAAAAGTCAATATTTGACACATATGGTTCGTCCTGATATTGGCGCAACTGCTAATGTTCTTGCGGAAATTTTAATATGTGGGCACGGTTAAGGCTGTCTTTGTTGACAATATAAATCCGAACACAGGTTGTGAAGATAGGCGTTTGTTACAGTTTTAGAAAAAATAAAAAGGCATCTTCACATTATTACTAATAGTGTAATAATACTCCTTACATTGCACTGCACTTCCATTTAGAGCTTAATTTAAACATGTAAGTCGAACCACAAACATCCTACTACATTAAGTAGTTAACTGGGAAAATTATATAACAATTTGTTGCCATAACTTACCTTCAATATCTTTTTAAACTGTTGGTATTCGTCTAGTGTTTTATCGTGGATTATAAAATATTGATAGACTTGGTTGTGACCAAATACGTCTCTATGAATTTTCAGTTTGTTTTTCTAGAAGTAATTGATTTGTATCGTGTAAAATTGTTCCATTAGAGCTAACAAGATGGTTAACTTTTGCCGTTAGGCTCCTGTGTCTGTGGACTTGTAGACAGAATCTTTCTACCAAATTATGTAGTTTACTAAATGTTATTGCTGGTTAGACATTAAAAAAAACAAGCTCCACTATCAATCGATTTATATTAATAAGTCCTCGTGCCAAAGAGCAGGACACAAAATGGTTTAAATAATAATAATAATAATAATAATAATAATAATAATAATAATAATAATAATAATAACAATAATAATAATAATAATAATAATAATAATAATAATAATCATAATAGAATAACAATAACAAAAACTTTCGCTGGCGAGGACTATTATTGACCGTAACCAGTTATACAGTCCTTTTGAAATTTTCTATCTCTATTTTTCTCGTTATGTACTGAATATTTGTTAATGAAACTTATATGTGAGCTAAATCTGCCAAAAATTGAGATTGCTTATGCAAAATATTTCTTGTCAAATGCTCGAAATTCCCCAAAAAATAATCAACGTCTAATTTTTATTGTATGAGTATTTAAGATGTATATACTCAACTTTCGCTACATTATTTATTTTTGATATTTTAAGAAAATTAAAGAATGGACTTTCTCTAATATATATATATATATATATATATATATATATATATATATATATATATATATATATATATATATATATATATATATATATATATATATATTAATGTATGTATTACCGAACCGAAAAAAATGATGAGAGACTGTGAAAAAGAATATTGCTTATGGCATTTCACTACCAGAGTCAATTAAAATTTAAAATTATGTCATTTAAACTAATATGTTATTCATTTTGTGCAAAAGTGTTTCAGATAAATACAAAAAATTGGTTATTATTAATTGTATCATATATTATATTATTTGATAAAGTTCTTAAGAACCAGAAAAATTACACTGCAATACATTTTAAAATGAGTAATAATTTTTTTTAATTAAATAACTCTCATTGAATTTCATTAAAGAGCATTAATCTAATTAATTTCCTTAAATGTTAATAATATTTAGGAAGAATTTTTTAAGGCTTGACTTGCAAACTTGTCGTTTTTTTCAATTTTGGATATGATGGTTGATTATTCATATCGTTTCGATTTTACGAACCCCTGTATTTATAATGAGTAGTATTTAACAACATTTCGGCCGATGTGACCTCTAAATTGCGAACTACTTGTGTATAAAGTAATTAGTAAAATATAGTTTGCATAAAATTTCCTCTGTTGATTGTTAATGGGGCAATATCATAGGAATCGTTAGTAGTATACATTTGTAAAATTGAATTACTTAAGGAGAACTGCTCATCAAGAACTTGTTTACGTTGGACTTAAAGACAACCATATTATAATCAGCTGGAAAGCGAGCTAATGAAAGAGATTTCCACAGGTGTGCAGTTCTACGAAATACGCTTTGTTCAGGAATTCTACGTTTAGGTCAAGACACAGAAGACGAATTGGGGAAATTATTGTCAGTTATACAAGTGTTTCTCGTCAAAGTTTGGCAATCGCGGGGACCGTAGATTGGAGATACGACGAACACTTTCCAGGAAAATAAAGATAAAACAGAGACAGGTTCGAAATGTCAATTCCGTGAGAAAGAGGTTGCAAGGAAGAGAAAAGAGCATCACCTACTAGGCTACGAAGTTTATTTTTATCTCTGTCAAGGCAGTATCAGTTCTTCAAGGCACGATAAGGTTTTTCTAACGGCTCCTGCCCAGATGTGGAAACAATACTGCATCCTTGGAAGTACCTGGATCATATAGGTAGAGAATTGCATCATACGTGAGATATCTACTGTATCAAAAGAAGGATCCCCCCATTTTTAAGCAACGGATTTGATGCTCATGTACCATTTTAGATCAGGAGTTACGATAAGGTCCAGAAGCTTGTCAAACATGCAGCCTCCCCTAACGACAACCATTAATGTCAATGGGTGCCAGATGGGGATCAGAGTGTTGATGATGTAAAGATGAAAGGTTGATGTTCTATGCATTAAAAATACCCAGCTACGTTTCCCCATTATATCACTTGCCCAAGAAGGAGAGCGAATCAAAGAAGATTTGGTCGTTTACACGCTTTGATGTGTTTCGATAGATGGTAGTGTCGTTAGAATAAAGTTGGACTCAGTGAGTGACATGCATTAATACTATGAGCTTCTGATTTCTTGCCATCAAACACTTCCGTATAAATCTATCAGAGAAAAATGTGTGTATAATTTAAGAGACATTTCCAGTTATACCGTAGCTGGAGTTCTTGTGAAGTAAACATTTATGCAATATCTTAGCAAATGTCTTCGATAAGTCAAGCTGAATTGTCCCAGAGAGGAAACCTCTGTCGAGAGATTGGCTAATTCTATGTGGTATAGTCATAGGCACATCTGTTGTAGGTCAAGCAGAATGGAAACCATATTGCATGTCAGTAAGGAGTATTTTTTTGCTGAGGTGGTTAACTAGTTTTCTATATAACGCATTTTCTAACAGCTTATTCATGACGCACAAGAGAATTATTTGCCCGTACTGAGAGGCGGATTATCGATCACAGGATCCTTAAATACAGGGCATACTGATGAGATTTTCAGGCGTGTTGAGAAGCAATTCTCCTTATCACAGCGCTAAACAGCTTTTTAAGTATGAAAGTTAGTTCTGTTTAGTACTTTTTCAGCACTATTATTGGAATGCTTTCAGGGCAGTTGCTTAACTGTAATCAAGTTTTTTATTAGCTTGGAAACATCACGAACGGATATTTGTGTGTTGCATATCGTGTTTCATGACACAGGAGGAAATACGAGGGATGGACGGTCTTTGTCGCATGGGGTAGAATTTGCTGCAAATTTCTTGGTAAAAAATTTGCTTTGTCTGATGCTCAGGAGATTACCTCAGGTCCATTGATAATAGTTGGGATAGATCACAAACTTCTGTTCATTATCCTGTTTGCTATTTGCCAAAACTGGTGAGTAACAAGCCGTTGGTCAGCTACTTTGTGCTGAACATACACCGCTCTTGCGTGCTTTATTACATTTCTACAGTGGTGTCTGGCAATCCTAGAAGCGGCTTTACGCCCAGTAAATCTATTACGTTAGAAGCAATGGATTGTGATTTCTGTGCGCACTGGCAGCAGCACATTCGGGAGAGTACTACGGCTGTCTATTTGGTTTTTACTAGAAATTTCCGCTGGTCTATACGTTCAATTAACTATACGCCAGGTCTAATTCCATAGAAGACACATTCTTTTTAAACATGGAACGCAGAGCAGTTCTGACCTACATGTACGGAAGCTATCCCATTCAGCCATAGAGTATTGATATACTGTACCATTACATTTCGTTTTTGTTTTCACTAATACAACAGTGTTGTTGGAAGTCCCCGTTTAGACAGAAAGGAGAATAGACATATCTGAGGGCAAGTTGTGAGAGAAAAGTTCTAGGAGACTTGCAGAGTGACCGCGAACAATCTGAGTGAGGGCATACGCAATGGGAAATCGTCACAGAACCTCACCTCATCATTTTTCTTGTTTGAGTGGGTTATCCATTTCACGTTGTGAACATTGAAGCCTCCAATGATGTGATAGGTTGCCGAAAAATGAGCTGACAAGATGTGCCCAATTTTCAGAGATATACTTCTAAAGATAAATAACTCGCGCTGTTGTGGTCACGATAGATGGCAAATATTTACGCAGTAGTGTTAGCAAGTACAACCATGAAGCACATATAGGGTGAATTAAGGTATTTCCCGTGAGATGGCCCTACTATATAAAAAGCCATATTTAATTTAGGCACATAATTCATACCCATGGCGATCTTCTTGGTGAGATTTTGGTGTTACGTTAGAGTATCCCTTAATTACAAAGTCTCCTAGGGAAATAATCTATCCAAAGCCAGTTTTGCTTAGGATTAATAGGACTGGTATAGTAACCTGTAATTGGTTTACAACGCCTGGAAGTTTAGAACGTAGGCTCCTGGTGTTGGAGAAGGGGGCATGATAGAAGTGGTTAACGTTGGAAGTTGAAGATCTGGGTTTAATCGGATATTTCTTTCTAGAAACATTTCATGATAGCGTTTTGGGATTTGTGAATAGGTTGACAGACTTTCTTAGAGCAAGACAGAGATGTAACGTAAGAGAAAAAAATGAAGAAGTATGTTTTATTGTAGGACATGCTAAGATAATACTGTAACTATTACAACTAATATGACATCGAGAATACCAACCAGACGCTACTACATGTCAAGAATCCATTCACCAAATTGCAATACAGAATCCCCGGTATTTGGCACCTTATGATAGGAGAGGTTCCTTAGTGGTTAATCCAAGATTCGGATCCCTGACTGTTTGAAGGATTACGTCAGCTTAGTTGAAACGTTTACTTCCAGTGCCCTTATTACTTACTTGGCCGCTATGGCAGACACAGAAATAGAAAAGTTCCGACATCTTTGGCGACTTTTAACGCAAAATACTGCCGACCTAGAATAAAGCCTTTTCCTCTGCCTACTGTTAGAAACAATCACTACTTATAAAAAAAGAGTGACAAATTAGGAGAGGCGAGATAAAACGAAGCTGCTGAAAATGCATCCACAATGCAGTGTCACGTAACTTATAAAATATGAAACACACTATTTAATTTTAAATTTATTCAAATATAATACGGAATAACTTGGTCTTGATTATAGTTGGCAATGTAAGTTTTTTATTGAAAATTGGGCATCTGTGAATTTCTAGATTTATTTTATTATTAGGTTAGCAAGTGTCCAAATTTATACATATTAATTTAAATATAGGAACTATGCCATTTATAAAAATATATTGTTAGTTTCTCTATTCAACCTTGAATAGTAATTAATTGCACTAACAACAATTGTACTCTATTAAAACACTACAATATTATAAATACGGTATATTATTACATGTGTATGTAAATAAAAATATCTACATCTGACACCGTTACATTTGTAAAAACATATGGTTTACATTTCAAACAGCATAACGTAGTCAACCGTATACTACGGTGTTTTTCTGATTATCAATATTGCTTAGCAAAGAGGAAGAATACCATAACACTGAAAATGTGTTTAGTCAAAGATTATAACCATTAAATATGGCAAGGAGCATGTGTAATTATGGTGAACGTTGTGACAACTCGACAAATAGACATGCACATATTGATCGTGTTTAATAGTTCACCATAAAACATTCTATTTATTACCTTTAGACTTTCTATTGCTTAAAAACATAATGTAATATGAATTTAGAATGAAACATCTATTTCATAGTATAAATTTATAAAATATATATTTCATAAAAATCAATTAAATAAGATAGTATTTGTTTTGGAAATTATAATAGGGCGTAAAAACAGCGCAAAACGGAATGCTCGAATATGCATATGTAAATTGGTAGTAATTTCACAATTTAATTAATTGTGAACTCTCGTTTTGTCACAGGGTTGAAATATTTACCTGAATTAGTGTTTAAATGGTACGTGTTGAGCATAGCTGTTTCTTCACAAAAGGTAACTGTGCCTTGAATTTACCCAGAAGCAGATATTAAGTTTAATGCTGTAGAGAAGCCGCATCAAATATTTACAAGTCAACGATGTTGAATGTATATTTGTAATCAAAAGTCAAGGGATGGCGTATCCTCGATCTGATCCCGTTGACTGAGACAAGTCAGATGTGTACGCGAATTTCTATGAGCTAAAGCGGCAACATATCTATTATAGACATTTTCGTCATGTGCAGTGTATACCAGGAAATAGCAATGCATTATTATTTAGCTCTCGGGCGATGACATGTAAACTAACTCTCCACGTGTAACAAGAAAGTTTACTTGTTAGAGAAAAATTTCTGAATGGGAAAAAATATAAACTAAATAAAAAATACGCATCGAAATAATCAATTAACACTTTAAAATATCCCACGCTATTGTAAAATACTGCTTACTAGATTTTGAACAGTGTGTTCAAGATATTAATGTGTTCAGAAAATGTAGTCTCCAAAGAGATTCCGCGTGGTTTCTGCATAATATATATATATATTCATCCAATTTTGTTTAGGGTATATCATTAATATTAATATTTCATATAAAATATATTAATATATTCGATATAATATGGAAATTGTGTTCGGAACAATGTTTCACTTGAATTTAAAATCACATTTTTTCGTTGTATGATTATTTCTTAATTTCAAAATGTCAGGTATACTTTATAGTAATGCCTGACCTAAATCTCATATTTTTCAATAGTTCAGTTAATCCTTCAGATGTTTATTTTAAAATTGGTGGTTTATAGATTCAGTGGTAATTATATATAGATTATTATTTACATAAGTTCATGTCATACGTTTTCGTGGTTCGAAATACTTTGTTTCTAAAAAAACTTTTTCTTGGACACCTCATGCCCTAATAGCAACCTAATGAACTTTACACAAACGATAAATATGTGGTTTAAATATAAGAGCATACAGAATCGCCTAAGAACTTAGGTGTTTGAATAAAACGGACGTAATAATGAAAGTATGTTGATAATGCCAGTCCAATTCCTGTATTGAATTGTTTATAAAAAATAGTTTTTTTTCCGTATGAAGAGTTAAGATTAGATAAAAGGCAATTTCCCTGACCCAAACTTAACGGCATATTTAAGTCTAAGAACTCCGAGCATTATTATATAAATAGACTTCGTTGTTCATAAAGTATACACATCAAAGAAAATAAACTATAATACAATTATATATATATATATATATATATATATATATATATATATATATATATATATATATATATATATACACTAGTATTTCAGCCTAACATTGTCCAGGGGTTTTGAGGGGTACGTTGAAAAAAGTGCATGTTGAAAAATGCGGTCATTTTTTTTTAAATCTTACCCCTATTATAACCCGTTAGCATTTATTTTTTACACTCAAATCAAGTTCAGTTAGATGCATGTCCGATGACCACCTTCTAAAGTTTCAAGTGTTTAGACCCAAAATTAGCGTAGGAGTTTGGTAGAGTTTCAAAGGTCAAATAGTAGAATCTTGACTCCTTAACAGGAAAAATTTCTGATGGAAAACGATTACAAAGATATTTCTTTTAATCTCAGTACCCTGCATTTCAAATTTCGAGTCAGTAGACTTAAATTGACAAAGTGATTGTGTAGGGGAATGTACACAGTCAGACACACACAGACAAATTCACTTATATATATATATATATATATATATATATATAATTTAAAGGGGATTAGAACAGTAGTCTAAAGAGCAAATTGTATTTTAATGTGATAGTAAAATTCCTCATTTAATTAAAATACAAGAAAAGAACAGTGCCCGTTGTAATTGAGATATATAATAAGCTTGATAGGCAAATATCCTAGAGCTACTTTAATATTTATTAATGTGATTGAAAATTAAAAATTCAAATTAGAATTAAAAATTAAGAATCTGTTTCATATTGCCTTTGTTGTTCTTCCTTCTTATGAAACAGATTTTTAATTTTTAATTCTAATTTGAATTTTAAATTGTCAATCACATTACTAAATACATATATATATATATATATATATATATATATATATATATATATACATATATATATATATGTGATTTCCAGCAAGAATACATATTTGAATATATTTAACAAAAATAATAGTTGTAATACTGATATCTGTAGATGCATTATGACCTAATCAAAGACGTGTGTGTCTATTACAAAACAAGCAAATATCTTTAGTTTAAAACTGCAACGGTGATTAAAGCCTAATTGCCACTGTATAAGGAAATGTGTTCAAACCTTACAAGCATTCCATTTGGCAATTTGTTTAATAAGATTAAGTTTTTGTTCTGATGAATATAGTTCAATGTGAAGAATATTTAAAAGAATGGAACGCAAATCACGCACAAAAAATGCATTGATTTGTTGATTATTGCTAATTGAACTAAGCGCATCTATATCAACCGTCTAGTACGCGTAGAAAACTCATTAAAATAGCAGTGTGTCACCTCTGTCGAAATTAAGCAGCCCCATGGTGTAACGCGCCATTTATTCATGCTACTGGGTAACCAACCGTTCTATGTGTAGACTGAGTTGTGACACTTAATTTGATTGCGTCGAATTTAATATCCTAAATCATTAGATTTCGGATATTGGTTTTGCTCAACGGTTTGGGGGTGGTTCAAATGACATATCAAAGTTCAAATCGAAATGCAAGACTGGACACACAGCTGAAGCATTCCGTGCGCGTGCAGCTGTGATTTGTGGCAACCTTCTCAGCGCGACGAGATTAAACGAGATTAACGTTTGGAAGAAGACTAATCAAAAATTCACCAATAATGAGTATTTAATTTTTTTTTTTCAATCTGTCATTTTAAAAAAAATATATTATTAATATTGCTCGTGTTGCTTTTCGATTCTAGAAATTTCATTAATTTCAGATTTTTATTAGAATCAATTTTTGTTATGGTGTATGTTTAATAATTAAAACTATATTTTATGCTAATTATTCCGTTTGAATATTTCCAATAAGTTTCAATTGAAGAACGCAATTGAAGAATGCGATTTTGCAATTAATATGAATCCAAACTGAATTTCGTGAAAAATATTTGTATATAACACACACTCACACCCACACGCACACACACATACAAATATGCATATATAGATAGATAGATACATACATACATAGATAGATAGAAAGATATATCAAAAGGAGAGTAGAGTCAGGCGGTTAATTTTTAAAAAAAGTATATATAGCTATTAAGTTATACAGAATATTTCAAGTTTAATCCTCATGGGAGTTTGAGGCTATTGCATGAGATCAAGTGCGCGCCTCTTGGCTATGATAACTATGGTTGTATAAACCATAGAATCGTATTGGCTGACTAGTAAATGCCGTATAACTTTTATAATCAAGTAGCAACTTTGATTCGGTGCAAAAACCGTACGACGATGAAGCGCAGAATATTCTTCTGCTTCATTGGAAAATATATATTAGAATAATATATATATATATATATATATATATATATATATATACGTTCATACACACATATACATAAATACACACACATCTATCTATCTATCTATCTATCTATCTATATATATATATATATATATATGTATATACGTTCATACACACATATACATAAATACACACACACATCTATCTAACTATCTATCTATATATATATATATATATGTATGTATATATATATATATATATATATATATATATATATATATATATATATATATATATATATATATATATATACACGCACATACAAGTGTCGTTCCCAAATAAGTGTTTCCTATATTCATTCCGCATGACTTGATTAAAGGATCTGGAAAATACATTGTTATTATGAATCAGCTTATGAAATTATGTACGGAATGTTTTCTATTTTCTAAGGCAGAAATATATGTCGCATTGAGTTATTGGCAAAACTATATTGAGATTAATCATAATTATGTAGAAAAATGATATTCTGCTAAACCAATTGTCGTCCTTTTAATATTAGAATCCCCGTCTCGCTAGCATTTTGACGTTGAATAAAATTGTTGGTTTTATTAGGAAGGATTTTTATATTACAAATAGCGTACTGAAAACCACTTAGAGTCTTTAGATTTGGATCGACTCCCTAATATATATATATATATATATATATATATATATATATATATATATATATATATATATATATATATATATATATATAATCTTTTGGAGTTTTATGTATTGGTATTAAAGTAAAAAAAATGATTATTTTATTTTTTACAAAGAGAAAGCAACTTTGTAATATATAGGTCTGAGAATTACATTCATCTGCAAAATATCTAGCCAATTTGTAAATTCTTGTAAACGATCATTTTAATTAACCCCTGTAATATTTGTTCGATTTTCTTAAGTAACGCGCATTTTTAGTTAATTATTACGTGTATTTATATTCAGGCAGCTCTTTTATATCATTTTTATTGCATAATATTTTAGTCAAATCTTATAGAAAACGCAACCATTTTCTACGTATATGTATGTATGTGTACATCTATATAATAATATTTTATGGACTTTTTTTTTGTTTGTTTCTTTACTATTTAAAATATAATTATATATTTGGCACAATAAAATATAATAATAACTACGAATTCTGCATGAATGTAACTATTATATTTAAGCGTGGTTTACGGCTTTACAATGCCGCACAAATGTTTAGTGAACATGTCATATGCGTTTGGCAGGGTTTCATTTTAGAACGCTCGCAGTGGCAACGGCAAGTCCAGGCGTACATCCGACAATGAATTGTTTTAGGCAGTTAAGAGTGAATATATACACAAATACACGCGCACATACACACACATACACACTCATATAAACACGTGCATGCATATATATACATCTATATATACACACAAATACACACCTATATATAAAAGTATATCAACATATATGCATACAACATCATACGCACATATAAATATATACAGAAAGTACGCGGAAACATACATGCCATTAAATGCACACATATGCACACAACCATATATACGTATACACACAGAAACGCGTACACAAATACAGTCCTGGTCAAAATCATAAGACCACTTAAGAAATAATTATTAGATCAGGGGTAAGGTTTTGAACGAAGCAGATTGCATTTTTTCCATCATATTTTCCCTTTTCGCAATGGTTTTAAGCATATGGTTGATTAAAAATTTGATAATAAGCGAAAACACTTACTTTCTCAAGTGGTCTTATGATTTTGACCAGGACTGTAGATATATATATATATATATATATATATATATACATATATACACATATATACATATACTTACGTACACACATACCCATACATATATATATATGCACACACATTCACATACTTACATACACATATGCACGGACATATATCTCCAGTAGGACATTGATGCATATATTCATACATACATACAAACACAGACATGTACACATACATTCATACACTTATATAATAACTTACATATCCATAAATATATGCATACGTACACATATACACGGATATGTGTCTGTTTAGTAAATAAAGTAAAATTAGGATAAAAAAGAAAAAAAATTAAAGGGGGTAGTTAACAATGGGAGTTAAGGTAGACGCATGATTAAATATGTTTTAATATATGTTACTGGTTCACTATTTAGAGGTATGTGTGGGTTTGCTTTGCTGATTATGGGGGGGTTAAGCTATATTGGATTGTAAAAAAAATATAATCTAAAATAAAATAAAATTTTAGATTTCTAAATAGAGAACAAAAATAAACAGATAAAGTAAAATAAAAAAGAAAGAGAATAAAAATAAAAATAAGAAAAATATAATAAAAATAAAATAAAAATAAAATACAAATTAACTAAAATAAAAACAGAAAAAGAATAAAAATAAAAATAAGAAAAATATAATAAAAATAAAAATAAAATACAAATTAAAATAAAATAAAAATAAAACAAAAATAAAAATAAAAGTAAAAGAAAAAGAAAAATAATAAAAATAAAATAAAAATAAAAATGAAAAGTAAAATAAAATAAACATTCACATAAAAATAAAAATAAAGATAATGAAAAATCTAAATAAAATAAGTTAAACATAAAGATGATAGAGATAATATGATGAAAAGGTGAAAGAATAATTAATAGTGAATGTGTGTATGAGTTCAGGGATAAACTTTTATTTCCTTAGATCGTTTTTATGCATATATATTTGTTAAATTTATATGTATCGGGGAGATAAATGTAAGTAGCAAGAGTTATTAGTAAGACTAGGATATTGAGAGTTAGGTTGAGCTATATTTATAGTTATATCGTTAGTAGGATGTCTAAGAGTTTAAATTTTGTTTTACCTATATATAGGGCCTGAACGTTTAACGGTTAAAACATTATGAATGTGGTGATAATTTTTTGTCAGTTAGGGGGTCTTGTGGCTTCGTGAAGTTCATGTATATAGGGGGTGGGTGCCTAATTTGATGTTTTGGGCAATGGTCATGTCTAACCTTATTTTCAGTGTCAGGTGGATTGAAAATATAGATCGATATGTACATACAGACACATAAATGCATCTGTATCCAGATATAGATATATCTCCATATGTACGCTGATCCATGTATGCACACACACACACACACACGCGCACACACACACACATACAACAACACCCAGAAGTAAACATATGTCTGTATATGCGCATATGCATAGATACACGAAATTTACCCATGCATATATGCAAGACCCATGAACACACACTCATATACGAAGATATACAAACACGTATACAGATACACATAAACACATACACAATCATGCCCGCACATCCATCTCCATAGACACATAAAGACACATGTACTTGTACATATATAGAAGAGTAAGTAGGTGCGTTAAAGAATATAGTATTTATGGCACACCTACACAAATGTACACATATATAATACAGATGTCAATATAGACTCTAATAAATGTACACCCATATATGTGGAGAGTTTAGTAGTAATTAGTAAGTGAATGGGGGATAGTTTGATTCATGCATAGATGCATGTTCAAACGTTAGGGGGTAAGTGGAGGAATGAAAAGCGAGTGTACGGTGAGTAGTTGGATATATATAGAAGGGAGAGAGAGAGATAGTATGCTGTAAGGGTATAGGGGAAGGAGAGCATATCTGGGAATATATAGAAATATAGGATAAGTGGACTACTTAAAGAGACATATTATTTGGGGGGAACGGGTACGTCTAATGAATAAAGAGGTGAGTTAGTTTGATAAAAGTTATTAAATTATATAGAATGATATTGGGCTAAAGTTCTAACAAGTAGAAAAGGGGAATGTGGGTTCTAGACGATAATGTAAAAACTGTTAACTTTCTCGATATAACTCTTAACCTCTCAAATAACTCATATGAACCTTATATTAAGGGGAATACTTACCCACTCAATATGCACCCACTATCGAATCATATCATTAAACATATGCCTACATCTATCGAAAAAAGGCTTAGTACTAATTCCTCTAAACCTGAAATATTCAACAAACACAGACCATTCTATGAAAATGCCCTTAAGGAAAGTGTCCACCCAAATACCATCTACACTGAACCCAATTCCTCTAATACTTCAAACAAGAAATACAGGGCCAGAAAAATAATTTGGTTGAATCCCCTTTCAACATATTGGTTACAACGAAACTAGCAAAAAAAAATATTTCAACTAATAAAAAAACATTCCAACCCCAATCACACACTACACAAACTATTTAATAAAAAACACAATTAAACTAAGCTACAGTTGTACTGATAACCTAGAACAAATAATCAAGAAATAGGAAAATGCTAAACAAGAATAAAAACAAAAATAACACTAGCGAAAATTATTTTAACTGCACTAACAAATCCGAATGCCCATGTAATCTACAATATCTACAAACTGAAGTAGTATATACAGCTACAATTGAACCTACAGATAACCCACACGACAAAATGTACTATATTGGCGTAGCAGGCACCTCTTTTAAAGATAGATTTATAGTACATAAATGCTCCTTTATAAACACCAACCGCCACCCAAAAACTTCACAACTCCCAATATCTACATCTAATCCAAAACAACCTTACAACAACCATTACGTGATAAATCCTTAAAAAATGTATGGCGGGGCTGCTGGATCGTAAATATGATTCGGCAACTGAAATATATAACTGTAATAAAAAATAAAACGCATATATCTATATTACAAAGTTGAATTAATGTGTGTGTGTGTGTGTGTGTGGATGTGTGTTTGTGTGTGTGTGTGTGGTCACGAATAGGCTCCTATAGGGTTGACTATTTTTAAAAAAAACTTATTACATATAATGATAGAAGATGTATCGACACAGGAATGGGTATATTCGATCTGGCAGAACAGTGATTCATTAAAATTGTGGGGCCTGCGTTCACGCTGGTCCACACAGTATTGAAATTAAAATTTTTAAAATAAAAAAAAACGTTTACAAGTGTTTTTGATAAGGATGTAAATAATAATACTTTGACAAGTATGTTTTAACTTAAATAGGGATTGTATAATATAATAGCGGGGTCTTCGTTCGTGCCTGGCCTCCATAGAATGGAAATAGGCACAAACTTTAATAAAGACATTTCATATCTATCTGCGTAAGTATACTTTGATAATTATGTTTCAGTTTGAGGAAATATAGTATAATAAAATTATGGGGTGTTTGTTTGCACCTGCCCTCCATAGA
The DNA here is from genome assembly GCF_053919585.1 of Euprymna scolopes. NCBI lineage: Eukaryota > Metazoa > Mollusca > Cephalopoda > Sepiida > Sepiolidae > Euprymna > Euprymna scolopes. The sequence continues at coordinate 74,716,234 of NC_136489.1, read as the reverse complement.
ATGGAGCATGTCACAGAGTTTAACAAGGTGTTTTAATATAGATCCACAGAATATTGTGATAAGTGTTTCAGTGTGAACAGGCATGGTATAATAAATTATGGGTTCATCTATTTTATTTTTACTTTCATAATCTTTTGCTTTGGTTTTGATACATCCAAATCTGAAGTTATCTCTTTACAACCCTTCCTTTTCATAACCTATCATACTTTCATGAATCAGAGTCCATTTTCTGTAGGCTGTTTTTGAACCCAGTCAACGATGGGTACTTTTGCTAGTATATATATATATATATATATATATATATATATATATATATATGTGTGTGTGTGTATTTGTTTATATATACATATATATGTACATATAAATATATGTGTATTTACATATATATTTATATATATATATCTAATTATAAATTATTTAAAATTAAATTCATGATAATAAATATATAATAATAAATTTATAATAATAAATATGTAAAAGAATATATATATATATATATATATATATATATATATATATATATATATACTTAACTACTCGTGACCTGTTGTGACAGATGTTATATTAGCTATGGAATTAATGTATGAGCGTGGCACTGGTGACGTATAGGCCGTTAAAGAAAATAGTTTGTTTTTTTTTCTGACAGAACAGAAACATTTCTATGAAATTATATTAAAATGCAAAAAGAATATAGAAAGATTTTTATGAGTTGTTCTGTTTATTTTTGAAAAAAATCATAGCCATATATAGCCTTATAGTTTAATCTGCACTAAACAGATACCATAATACTTAAAGTTTAATTCAAATTTTGATATATCTTTTAATTTGAATGCAAACAAAAACAAAAACAATTGGGGCGCTGAACACATACACAGTAAAACCATACATTGTAAAATGTTCTTATGATTGTCAATAAAGATTTAATTGTAAAATATTGCGTTGAACTAGATTAAACGTAATACCGAAATGAAGGATGTAAAAAATGCAGAAAGTATAAATAAATGGGTATTTTGATAATTAAAACGCGAATAAAAAAGACAATTGTGACACTGAAAAGATATACTGAAACAATACGTTGTAAAATGGTCTCATTGTTGTCAACAGGTTAAATTAGATTTATTTGCATGCGTTAAAATAACTTAAACGTAATACGAAAATGAACGATGTAAATAAGAAATTCAGAAAGTATTTACAATTGTTTATTCGGTTAATTTATTGGGGCGCTAAAAACGTACAGAGTAAAACAATACGTTGTAAAATGATGTTATAATTTTCAACTGGTTACAGCAGATTTATTCGCAAGAAAACTACATTAAAACAAACCTAACTCAAACGACAAAATATAAAAGAACAAATGTAAAAAAACGACAAAAAATATAAAAGAACGATGTAAAAAAAATGCGCAATGTAGTACCAATTGTTTATTTTGATAATTTAGACGCGAACAAAAATTGGGACGCTGAAAACGTACACAGTGAAACAATACGTTGTCGCGGGTTAAATTTGATTTATTTGTAAGAAGATTGCGACAGTATAGTTGTACTAAAGAATAGTTGCAAATCATACCCACCCTTCGCATGTTAAATAATAATTTCTCAATAATAACCTTCATATTTCAATGCACAGGTCAAATTCTGCAAAAGGAACGATTTGTGTTGATTTGTTTACGATGTTATGGATTTATGTTTATGTACAAATGCGCTACCGGAAGTCGCAAACCGGATGTCGGGTTACAACACCCGTTACAAGGTCATTTAAATTTTATAATTATATATATATATATATATATATTATATATGTGTGTGTGTGTGAGTGCGCGCATTTGTGTGCGTGTATGTGTGTATACTGGAAATAAATAAAAATATAAAGTGTGCTTTATTTCCTTTTGCGATTTACACTTGTCATTTCATCAGATAAATGAACATCTATATCGGTTGCAATTCTCCTTATAATACGGGTGCGCTTAATCTATGCGGAAATACTTCCCTACCTATAACTATGAAAGGGGGAATATACCCCACTTTTATATTATATCTTTAATCCTATGGCGTCATATCATGCAACGTTAGGATATTACTCGTCTGTTAAATTTAATGCCATTTTCAGCGATCTTGCCTTAGGATTAATTGATGCTTATCTCTAAAACCTCCGTTTTCTTAATTACCTCTAATCTCTCTCTTTTCCTCCGTTTCTCTCTCTCTCTCTCTATTTCTCTCTCTCTCTCATGCGTGACTACATCAATTCCATACGCTAGTATTTTTACTTATTCTCTGCAATGATTTTCTTCCGGATTCTCATTTTGGTGATTTATTCTAGATTGTGTGTTCCGCTTCCTCAAATATCCACGGAAAATACTATTTATTTTATGTACACAAATAAAAACAGAAATTCATGTCTATCGAAGTGTGGGTTAATAGAAAATATTACATTATTAAGCTCGTCTTAATTAACATTTTTACGGTTATATATATATATATATATATATATATATATATATATATATATATGTATATATATATATATAACCGTATATATATATATAACCGTATATATATATATGTATATATAACCGTATATATAATCGTATATATATATATATATATATATATATAGACAGAGAGAGAGAGAGAGAGAGAAAGAGAGAGTAAGATATAATGAGAGGGAGGGAGATAGAAAGATATAATGAGAGGGAGGGAGAGAGAAAGAAAAAGAGAGAGAAAATGTACATCAACTTTAGAATGTTCAAGTGCATTATAATTTTTTTTATGCGCATGTAGCAAATTAGTTTTACATCTTCATTATCATGTACAACTACTGGTTTCTGCTTATATCACAAGTCGTTGTTATATTAATAGAGTTTGCATATATTCTATTGTAGAACTTGGCCGAGTTGTTCTGTCTCGCCTTTTATATTACTGCTGAGCTAGCAAAATGCCTTTTGATAAAATATGCGCTAATGCGTTTCCCTCTTATTACGCAATCTTCACGTCGCCATAATGCTATTCTATCAATGTAGTATGTGATTGACCTAGTGCAAGTGGTCTGTAACAAAGCTGCTATTAACATGCTCCCAGAACCCTTTTATGATCACTCTGTATCAACCAATAGCAATTGTCATCATTTCTAAATTTAGGCTCCTAATTTCCCAGTCTTGTTCGCTTTCATCCAGTTTAATTCGGTAGAATGTTCTCTCCTCGTTTTTCCATCCTAGTTGACCCTTTACAACGCTTTGGTGTAGTGCCAGTTTATTAAGTTACTACGATTTTGTTAGTGCATCGTTAATACTGTAGATGTTTTTGCGTCTGTACATTTAAATTAATCAAAAATCCTTCGATATAACGCTATTTTTTAATTGGATTTTTGATTAATTTAAATGTACAGACACAAAAACCGAAGGAGTTCCACAGTCGTGCACTTCTGCTCATAGAATCTAGGTCGATAGACTTGGTTTGAGCAGGACAGAGAAGTAAAGTAAGAGAGAAAAAGACATAATTTTTTGGAGCACATTATAAGGTAACGCCGTAACAATTACCCACTAGTAATGCATCGAGAGGCCCTACCAGAAACTACTGCATGGTTCATTCACCAAATGGCAATACAGCAGCTACGGTACTTTGCACCTGCTGATAGGACAGCCTACTTAGTGGTTAATCCAAGGTTCAAGTCCCTGACTAGCAGGCGGTTAACGTCAGCCCAAATGAAACGTTTACCTCCAGCACCATTACTAGTGACATGGCCACAAGGACAGACATAGCGACAGAAATTTTCTGACTTCTCTAGCTACTATTCACAAAGTACTACCGACCTGGAAAACAGCTTTTTCATCACTCTTGTCAGAGAAATCACCCATTGGAAATGAGGACTGAAGGGCAAAAAAGACGAAGCGAGAGTTACTGGAGCTGTCGATAACACATCCACATGCATTATCTACTCTCCCTTGTGAGAAGAAGGTGATAGGACTTATTTATATCCAATTAATAAGTCCGTTTCCCCATTCTCAGTTTAGGATAGTACTTGAAGATATCCCCCCTCCCATATTAATGCATGGATACTTGTTGCCTTTATCTACCCCGAGCTATAATGTTCAAGCATTCCATCTCCACCCCATAATAAATAGGCTATAATTGAACTTTTATGAAATTGGCCAGTCTGGATTATTTTGTATTAATTTACATTTGGAAAACTCGTTTAAATAACTGGTTTAGAGTAATACTTCTAGGGTTACATATTAAGTTTAAACTAGCTAAAAGTAATGCATATTGTAAAGCAAGAAAGCCGCGTGTTTTTTGAGTTCAGATAATAGTGCATGCATAATTTGGGAAACGCTCATTTTCATGGGAGACTTTTTTTTTAAATATACGAAAAACTGTTGGTTAATAATAGTATATTTTACAAAAAAGATTTAGGAAAATAAATAAAAAGAAAACAAGACAAGTAAAGTTTAACTGTTCAGGATTAAAGTCAAAGCTGGAATAAGGAAAAATAAAACAACATGTTTGCAATGTATAAATGTTAGTAGATTAAAAATGTTACGTATGTCTGTTGAATTAAAGAAAGGTACATCATAGAGCAGCTTCGAAAGCGATTGTGTGTACACGAAATATTCAAGTAATGGAAACCCCCTCAAAACAACAGAATGTTTATAAACAAGACGATTGATCGTTACCTGGGAATTTTGTCGATCAAAACAGGCACCAATCAGATCGTTCCCACTCCTCAAGAACACTTACACTCATAAAGAAATTGTTAGTAAAATAATCAGGCGAAATCCTAGAAGATACATGAGATAAATAGAGAAGAAAGCATTAACGGCATCAAGGACTTTGTAAAGAATATGTTGAGGTCACTTTGCAAAGAATATGGTGAGGTCACTGCAGGTCTAATCCCATACGCTCGAAAAGCGAGAGCATCTCTCTGCACTTACAATTGCACAGATGCTCATAAGAAGTCGACACTTGTTAAACCGTATGTAAAGTTATTATCACTTCAACAGTCCTACAATACTCAAAATAACAGACTATTCTAGACGTCCTGACGCGATACCTTTAAATCCAGCAAAGCTGTTAGTGATGATCTGGCCAGCAATTTCTGAGAGAGTAAAATCTCCTCGTGTTTTCCCCGGCAAAAGTTCAGGATTAGCAAAAACCGTTACATTGAGGATGTATTTAAATGTACTCTGACCCATTCTGTAATTCTGTGTAGGCATATTAAGTGTGGTTCTCCAACAAGATGGTGCGACAACCCACACTGCTCATGTACATCAGAAATTGTGTAGAGAAAACCGTACGTCCTAAATCGCCGAAAAGAAATGGCATTCTTCATAACATTATCCTGAACAGAAAGCCCACTATACTCCTCGTACAAAAAAGTTAAGCTTTTAAGATAGAATAGAACACATTCTGAGAGAAAATACGTTTTTATATAGTGCGTGCATCTATAGAAAAATACCACCAAAATACTTCGTAGTGTAATGAAGGTGTAACATAATCGACCCGAGGGAGCGAATTGACCTATCATAGCGGAGGCGGTATGCTAAGATAGCTTTAATCGATCCCGGGTAACGGCAGATATCCCGAGGATTTAAAACAGTGAATATAAATATATATTTTATTTCATTGTCAAAATAAATATTGTTTGGAAGTCAGAAAGATATATTTTGCATTTACAATTGATGACAGGAACTTAAAACAACAACATGAACAGGAACTTAACACATGAACTTAAAACAACAACATAACACAGTCTGGTCTTGACGAACTCAAAAGTAAGATGGCAGACTGACAGTGTAGACCTTAGCGGTCATGAGATTGTAATGTTGACTTGAAATCTCGGATCTCAGGCTGAATTGCACAACGCAGTCTGTTTTTTTTCTGTAATTTCGTGGCGTGATCTGATTGGAGTGGGAAACTTCCACCCCGACCACAAACACTACTATTAATACTAGTGTCGCAGGAAATTAGTCAGTTTACGAAGGAGTTTCGAAGCAGTTTCCAGCAAGAGTTTGTCCGCGAAACTCGAACTAAGCCAGCCGTTCCCTTAAGACGTGACCTCTTCTCCACCCGTATGACGCTGTCTGTGAAGAGAGATTTGAGACTTTGAAAAACTTACTAAGATCAGAACGATATTTGTAAAATCATTTGTACATACTTACATAGAGTAGAATTTCACGTGTCTGTTTTTCTTTCTGTGTGTTGGGATTATTTTAGGGGGAGTAGAGAGTGATAAATATCATCTGCAAGGTTGAAGTGGCAAGTGATGGTCTTTTGCTACTGGCTATAAGAGTAGCTGAAGGCACCTGGTTGGTGTCCACGCAACAGAAGTTGGAATTGTCCAAGGTATGCGGTAACACGTTTCCTGGGGTAATCAAGGTGAGACCACCTTTAACTATGGTAGAATTGGGCAGGGATTGTGAAGCCAGTGGAAAAGGCATAGACTTATCTGTGTATTATCAGGTTGAAGAACGGTATTTGTTAAAAGCACCTGAAGTAGAGTGGGTGAATTACGAACTGAATAACCTCACTGACCACTGGGACCCCCTGATTCATCGTCCACAATTACATACACGACTTAGACTACTAAAAGCTATGAGAGGAGTTAGACAAATAGATTTAAATGAATTGCAGGACCGATTAAACGGTCTGGATATTACAGAAGCTAGGGATTGGCTTAATAAGGTAATGGTTACATGGCGGGATTGAGCGCGCTAGTAACGATAATTGTGCTGTTGTTGGTAACTGAGTGGTGCATGAAAAGAGCGAATGTAGAAAGAAAGCAAGGTGGTGAGCATCTCGAGGCTGATTGCACAAGTGGCAAGGGAGACCCTGGTTCGAACCCGCCTGTGATTCTGGAGAATTCAACTGCTGGTGTAAACGAAAACGAAGTGCAACCTGAAGGCCTTCCTGATACGGAAACCCAAAGGAACTGAGGACGACTTGATGATTCTCTTCTTTTCTTTCTCTTCTTTTCTCTCTGTTTTACTAAAATCCTTGCAGCGCGCTGAGCTGAGAAATGTCAACAGAAAAATCCTAACGATACCTTGAATGACCGTCTATTGAGGTGGCAAGTCCTCAATGAAAGACATTCTGACAAGATGCTTATAAAGGAGATTTAAACTGTGAAATAAAAGGTGATGGTGCAACTGCGACTGCTTAAGGTGAGAAATATTCCCTAGCTTAATTAAAAACGAAAGGGGGCAAAACTTTTACACAAGGGAAGTAACTCTTATGAGCTAATTGATGAACTTGTTGCATTTTATTGAGTGACAATTTTTAAATGGTAATTATCTTATCTTTGAATTATTAATGTGAACTGAAATAAAGAATATACAAACAAAAAAAACTTGCATGTGAACAAAAAAAGAGAGACTGTATTATAGCCAATGAACTCTGAAGTTTTGCATTTTTATGATCTTATTAACTTTTTGAAATAACTTTCTTATGGACTTTTGAATGAAAAAGAGGGAGCATCCTGATTCAAAGGAGGATATTGGATTGTGTATATGTTATCTTTTTGACGGGTAATTTGATGATGGAGAGAGGGGCCTGTGGAAAAAATCTGAAGGCGAACTGAAAGGGATGGAGCGGTATATTGAGGTATTATACTCCGTTGCTTCTGTTTAAGCAACGGCGTTTAATTGGGGTGAATGTAACATAATCGCAACAATAAGGGATCAAGGTATGCTAAGATAGATTTAATCGATCCCAGGTAACGGCATATATCTACAAGATTGGAAATAGAGAATATAAATATATATTTTATTTCATTGTCAAAATAGATATTGTTTGGAAGTCAAAGGGATATATTTTGCATTTAAAATTGATGACATGAACTTAGAACATTAACATAATACTGTCTGGTCTTGACGAACTTACAAGCTAGATGTCGAACTGACAGTGAGGACCTAAGAGGTCATGGGATTTTAATGTTGACTTGAATCTCAATTGAATTGCACATTCGCAGTCTGATTTTTTCCGTACTATCGTGGCGTGATCTGATTGGCCTTACCACGCCCACTACTATTAATACTAGTGTCATGAAATTAGTCAATTTTCGAAGGATGTTTGAAGCAGTTTCCAGCAAGAGTGCGTGCGCGAACTCGAAGCCCGCTGTTCCCTGAAGACGTGACCCCTTCCCCACCCGTATGACGCTGTATGTGAAGAGAGATTTGAGACTTAGAAAAACTTACTAACTTACTCAGAACTTAACGATATTTGTAAAAAAACATTTGTACATAATTTCGTGAATTAATCCTCATAGAGTAGAATTTCACGTGTCTGTTTTTCTTTCTGCTGCGGCTTCGATATTCGCTTTCAGCATCCAGGATTCAATACAACGACCCTCTGAGAAGAAACAGACGATATGAGCCGAAGTTTCCAGGCACAAGGGCTCCGAGCCAACTTCATCAGAATATGGGTTACAAAGATACGAGCGATAAAATTTGAAAACAAATAATGCCATATTGTTTCTTTTTGACTATTTGCTAATTATTTTCTGTAATTAGCGTTTGTAATAATTATTTTGTTGGAATAAATCTAATTTAATTTTGGTACAGTATTTATCCCCAAAAATGTATTATTATTATTATTATTATTATTATTATTATTATTATTATTATTATTATTATTATTATTTACACACTACAAGTCGTTACAAAGGCCGTCATAAAAGTTTCTCGCAGCGACACACTTGTGGTGTTATCTGGAGTCTTAAAGCCAACAAACAGCCTTTTCGATCACCTTAATAGGCAGATTAATTTGCATCATCACGACAGCATCTTCAGATTGTGTTCTCGTTAGCATCGCCGATTAGTCCTAAATGGAATTTTGGTGGCAATAAACCTCTTAAAAACTCATTCGTTTTTGAAATAATCAAGTTGAGGTCTGGCTAGTGCGGTCTATCCTCAGTTTTTCCATCCCTTCTTACCCTTCCTCATTTATATGGTGTAATTCCAGTTAATGATGGCATACACATCCAAAAATGGGGCGGAAGCCAAGGGCGTTTAACTCATAATTATACCGTTTCAATTTTATAATTCCATGATGTATCCTTTTCTGTCTTAAAATAGTACCAGTTCATGTATGATAAATATGTGTCTGCAGCTCTTGTCTGTTTTTGCAGCATTATTATGATTATTATTAACAGTTTAACAAGAAAGTTCTACGATTTTTAACTTTAACATTGGAATGAACGTATTTCGGCTCAAACAAAAATGTATTGATCGCAGTTAGCACCAGCAGAATCAACACAAGTCTAAACACTATACAAATCTTACTTTCTAGTGGCAATCAAGTCAATAAAGGCGTTTTTTAATATCGCTAAGATTTTTTAAAGTGTTTCTCTCGCATAAAATTGGTGGTCGGTAGGTGAGAGGCTTTGAGAGAGTTGCGGATGAGGCAGGTTTTCGTGATCTACTTTGATCGAGTATTGCAGCACTGGTTTAGCAACGAGCGATCTTGCATTGTCGTGAAAGAGACTTCGGCTTTCTTTCTGTTGACTAATGCTGCCTGTATTTGTTGAATTCTTCTGCCCATCAATCACTGCTTTTATGAATCTATCAGCAAAAACTATTTTAATAACTTTTTTCTGAATTGGTTAACTACTTTTCTATGTAACACTGATTCCAGCAACTTCCTCATGACCCACAGGAAATGTATTAGTCTGTACTGAGAGGAAGATAACCGATCACCTGAATTCTTAAATACGGGACATATTGATAGGGTTTTACAGAGTGTTCGAATGAAATTTTCCTAAATACAACTCTTAAACAACTTTGTAAGTATAGGTGCTTGTTCTGGTCGATTTGAAATGCTGTCAGTTGCTTTACTGAAAGCAATGTGTTGGATATGGGTTGCAACATCACGCACTTGTATTTGTATGTTGCATAGCGTGTTTTTTATGCAGGAGGAAATACGGGAGCGCGTTGACTGCCTTGATTGCAAACGGGTAGTATTAGCTTCGAACTTCCTACCAAATAGTTGAGGTTAGTCTGATGCTGAGCAGATTTCATCGGGTCGCTTGATGATGATTGGGATAGACCACACACTTTTGTTCAGAGCTTTATTTCTTATTTGCCAATACTTTTGCCAACTAAGCCGCTGCTCAGCTACTTTCGACTTAAGGGACTCAGCATACAACACTGTTGCTCTCTTTATACTTTTTACAGTAATTGCTGGCAATCCTGAATGCCGCTTTCGTCTGGTGAAACCTATGACGTTGGAAGAAATGGAAAAAGTGATTTCTTTCGGCAATGGCGGCAGCATATTCTGGGGGAGAATCGCGGCTTGCTGTTTGTTTTTTTCTGAATGTATTTCCAGAGTATGAAATGTTTTTTTACCTACACTTAACTATTCTGTCAAGTCTGATACTAGAGATGCGGCATTCTTTTTAAACATGTAAAGCTGATATATATGTAATTAAGTTATCCTCCTTCGCCATAGAGTACAGATATACTGTATAATGGAAAGGTACGTTGTAGGACAATACATTCTATTTTTATCTCAACTGATACAACAAAGTGGTCGGAATATCCCATTTGAGAAAGAATGAAAGATGATCATAGCTTTGGGAAAGTGGTGAGAAAAAGGTCTAGAATACTTGTATACTGACTGCCAGTGTCAGGCATACGGGTGGGTTCGTGAACAATCTGTGTGACTTCATAAGCAATGTGAAATCCTACCAAAACCTTCCCTCACCATCTGTCTTGTTCTAGTGGGTTTACCATTCCTCATTCTGAACATTAAAGTCTCCACAGAGGTGAATGTTATCCGAAAGATGAGCAGCAAGGATGTGGTCACTTTTCTCAAATATGCTCTTAAAAATCCGCTATTGTGGGGACGACACAGAATAGATATGAACACGGTGGCGTGGACAAATGGAACCCAGAAGCACATATTGCGTAAATTAGGATCTTCTCTGATGATATTCGTATCCCATGGAAAGCTCTCTTAAATGTAGGCACACATTGCATGCCATGTCGATCCTGGTGATCAGATTTGGGTGTTAAGTTTGAATATACTTTTTTTACGAACTCATCTAGGAAAAATACTCGGTCCGATGACAGTATCGCTTGCCAATAATAGGTTTGGCTAAGTATCATCTAATTGTACTGGAAGGTTGGAATGTAGACCCTGCTTTTGGAGAAGGAGGTTTGGGTTTATTTTTGTATTTTTTCTCGGTGGATGTTTGGAAATATTTGGGCAGGTCGATAGAATTGGTTAGCACATGACATATGAGAGAACTGAGCGAGAAAAAAACGGAGAAATCTTTTTTATAACACATGATATGGTAAAGCCGTAACGTGTTCCTACTATCTCGAGAAGCCCCACGAGAAACTACTGAAATACCCAGAATCCATTCACCAAATAACAATACAGCAGTGCTAGCACTTTGCACCTACTGGAAGAACAGCCTCCTTAGTGGTTAATCTTATGTTCGTGTCCCTAGCTATCAAGCGGATGAGATCAACCGAGATAAAATATTTATCTCCAGCACCCTTATTAGTTTCATGATCACAAGTAACACAAGTAAAGAGAGCATTTCCAACATTTCAGGCTACCGTCAATGCAAAAATACTGCTGACCAAGAATACAGCTTTGTAACAAAAATCAATCATTGGAGATAAGGACCGAAGGACAAATTAAAGAAAGTGAATTACGGCAGCTGCCGATAACGAACTCAGAATCCATAGTCTACTCGCTATTAGAAAAAAAGCTGATAACATTACATATTGTATATTGTATGAGTTGAATTGACATGTGTAGGGGAAAGTATAGCGAAAGATTCCTCTCTCACTTACTGTAAATTAATTATATTGTCAGATCTATTTATCATATATTAATATTCCTTGGCAAATATCATACTACTGAAAATTATAAGACCCGCAATGGCTTACCCACCCTGAACAATTAACCTGCAACATATAGTCTCGTCATGTTTCTGACACCTGCTAACTATATATTTGCGAGAGCAAATAAAATGAAATATAGACTTTTTTCAGTTCAGTTTTTTTCAAATTATTTTTTGATAAGGAGCTGCAGAATTTTTGATTAAAAACGACAATAGTCTATGCAACTTTTACAGGTCAAACATATTTTAAGTAACAAAAAATGAAGGTGTTCATCAGAATTTTGATAGTATCTGACATTTTTCTGTGTCATTTAGGGGGGGTTTTATAGAAATTCAAGTATGATAAAGAATGAAGCTGTCTAGAAGCTATAAAAAGAAGCCGGTGTGAGTAAATTAATGCATTCATTTTTTTCGATAATCCTTCATTTACTACAAATAACAAATATGTTTTCCACTCATTAGAATCTAACAAGCAACTCTATAGAACCTTTGCAACCAGTCACGTCACTCTTTCAAGATGAGGCAATGATTCACTAGTATGGTAAGCATTGTGAAAACAGTATGAAGGGTTCCTAGTTAAGGACGAGAAAAGTAAAGAAATAAAAACAATGAATCTCTCTTTGCAAGTAAACAATCGCCGGGTTTGAGATCACCACTGACACCAACCTTCGTCTGACTACCTCTCGCCGACCTAACCTGTAACTCTTTATATAATTATCTCCCGCATGATTTCACATGATTTCGCGTTACTTCCACCAGAGCACACTTTTTAAAACTATGGGAGCCATCTTGATTTCTCCCTCTCTTTCTTTCGCTCAACCTCGCCCGACACACGCGGTAAGACCTGTTCGTTTGATCTATATTTTCCCTTTCTTTATCTCCTTTCCTTCTGCTAACGTTAAACAACATGCCTCCCTGATCTCTGGATCATAATTTCATATTCCACTGTTGCGGTCGTTTTTCCCTGCTTGGTTTCTGAAATGTCCCGATATCTTCCCGCTGCACATCGCTTTCTACCGTTTCATTTTCCACTGGCCTGATATCAAGAATATGTCTCGGTACTCCATCTACGGCAATGTTTTTGCTAGTATCATTTCCAGTTATCCGTCCTCTGCTCCACTGAATGGTACATCGCGCCCCTGTGGGTTCCACCCATACTTCCTCACCGAGTTCGATGGTCCCTATTTTCTCCGTATCTCTGCTTGCCAGCTCAACCATAAAATGCCTCCAGGAGTATTTGAATATTGATAGGTGTGGAACTGGCTCTTGATGTTGCCCCGATCTAAGTGACACCTTGTACCAATAGAACGCTTGCTCAGGCGAGGTACGCCCTATCTCTGACTGCCTTTATGGTCTAGTGGTTTCTTTCCACAATCCCGTTCCCAATGTGTCTATAGGCAGCTCTAAATAATTGATGGATATTAATTTCTCAACCACATCCGCAACTACTGCCAATCTAAAAGCAGTACCATTGTCGCTTATGAGCTCTTCCAAAGTACTGCACTCCAGAAACACCACGTCAAGGGCTGCTGCTATTTCATTGCCCGTTTTTCCTCGCAGCGTTTTCCATAGAGCGAAGCACCCGCGGCCACATGTAAACCCCACCCCTGTAATGGGTGACATATAACTGCGAGTCTTTCCCAGATCACAGTCACACTAGTTCTACAGCTTCATCCCCCTTGGAGCAGGGTCCATTGACTGCACTTCACTAGTCCTGACCACTTGCTTCACTTCTTCCTTTGGGATACTCGGATCTACTTTTCACACCGGGTACAATGTTCTCTCTACCCATATATGGTGAATAGTGTGCAATTCTCGCACCCCAGAGTTATCCAGATGAGTCACTGCAGCAATATGATCGTTTGTTTGCACAAGCCAGATTTTTCCCAGTGCTGTGAGAGAATTTGCTTTGTTCTTCTGAGAGGCAACCATGATTATCTGCAGCTCCAAAGAATACTCCTGCATCATCTCAGCCAGCATCCTGAGCCACTAGCATCTCTGCTACCCCTTTCGTTCTTATCCTTTTCTCATGTGAAATCCTCGATTTCAGCCAAGCAAACACAGTGGCAGAATCTGTTTTCATACAGACGTTGCGTAGTCCCCATTTTAAAGCCAGAATAACTTTGGTAACTGAATCCAATTCTGCTACATTAATGTGGTTAGCATCATCCTTCGTCCGTAGCCAGGCGGCATCCTTCGCAACCAATCCAATCACTTGCAAAACAACCCCTGTTGCAATACTGCTTGCATCACACCATACGATTCCATCCAGTGTTTGTGGCACGTTCCACATTCCCCCAACTGGGGCTTGCTTTTTCACTTCTTTCAGAACCTCTTCAATCAAGGCGGTCGTTCTCCTTCCACTCTATCATCCCATCATCTACCTTCAGCACGCCTCTTGATGTAGCTGCATGCTGGTCTAAGCCAGCTGGCGATGGGGTAATGCCCGATCAGCCTGCCGCGTATCGAGAAAATCTTCCGCTTGTTGAGCTCTGCTTTAATTTGTGGGATCTCCTTTCCTCTTCGAAATTCCAGGCAACCCGACGCATTTAGTTTCAACTTTAGTCTCAAAGCCGCTCCCCCATCCAATTTTTCGGTGGCTTGGCGACCAACCTGAACTTCTGTAAGTGAAACATGACATCCCCTACAGTCACAAGAGTTTCATCCACGAGGATGTCATCGGTATATGAGATCACAGCGCCATCTCCCTTCCCTAATTTTCTAGAACATTCCTTAGAATGGTTGACATGATCTTGGGTGACGAGTTCAGCCAGAATCCCACCCTCGTAACGCAATAGGTCCTGCCTTTATATCTGACAACGCGGAATTGCAAATAGGCAGATTTTAGATCGACCAACTTAGAGGTACCATTCATTTGCCTCCATTCTCTGATGGTCTCATTGCATATATATGTGGCATCACCCCAGTATGGCACTCGACGTGTCGGTTGAATTCTAGGAAATCTTCTACTGGTCTGACCTTTCTTTTTGTTGGTTGCATAACTGCCATTAATGGGAAGATGCCCGATTCGACGTCATTTACCCAGGGCAACAGTATTTCTCCTCGATCCATCGGTCCACTTCTCGTTCCAAATCATTTCTTGTTCGTTTTTTTAGCGTGTTCTCGTAACATGTCATCCTGTTTGTAAACGTACGTGGTTCATTCTTCCATGCCCACTCCATTGTCCACTGATTCCCATCGAATTCCGCTCTAAAATCCGGACCACTGATTGAGATCAATTTCTTTTCTTAAAGCTGGTTGATTCCTTCGTTGAGCTGCTCTCTCACTCCGCATTCAGCTGGCCCGAAACTCACGCGATTGCTGCCGACTGTGACACCTCCAAGTTGGCAGATTACATCCATTCCGACAATCGCTTGGACGCCAGGCACCAGGTGATCAGTAACAGCCGCATAGTTTCTCATCCGGGTATCCTCGATTTCAATTTTGACAGTCCTCCTCTCTCAGCATTTCTCTCGTGACCCATCGATTGCCACTACTTCGCTCTTCCATTTCCATCCTCGTACAAGGCTAGAGTCTCTTTGGTCCAACCTCGCTTCACACACACGGTAAGACCTGTTCGTTTGATCTGTTTTCCCCTTTCTTTTTCTCCTTTCCTTCTGCTTACTTTAACAAAACAGTGCATCAGAATAACCCAAATTAAAATTTGTATACAGTTTTGTGTCCAAACGCATACTATTTGATGATATTTGATCTTTATCAAACACGGGTCTGTGAAGGTAATACTCTGAACGAAGAAGTATTTCGAAAGTGTGCTGCAACAGTCTTAAAAAATATTGATTTATTGTCAAAGAAAAAAGAGCACTTTCATATAATATATATTTTGAGAATCTCTTTATTTCGTTTTAACTACTTCAAGAAGTGAAAAGATAGAAATTACATTGAAATGACAATAAGTGCAAATAGGTGTAAAACTTGTTCGATTAAATCAGTTAAATCAGTTATCGTATTTACGAAATATAAGAAGGAAACGGCGTGGATTGATACAGTCGAAAGTTAAACATCGTTTTATGAAAACGGATGGATCAATCAGCCGTGTCAATAGCATCAACAAACCATACAAACGATTCTTCATGCAAAGTTAGTTGGTACTAACAGGGTGAGACAAAGAGTGTAGAAGTTGACCACCCGAAGATGATTAAAGAATATAATAAAGATATGGGAGCAACTTTTCGACATGACCAAAATATAAACATATACCGTATTGCATTTCGAGGAAAACATGGTATTACTGTATATTTATATGAATGATTGACGTCTCAGAGCAACATGCTTGGTTGTTGCAAAAAAAGTGTTGTGGGGAATTGACACAGTTTGAATTCAAAGAAGCAACTTTCTCAGATATATCTGCCTAGTTTAAGCACAATACCATAACACACAAAAAAGGTGCGAAACGAATGTTAGATGATATTCGTGTGGATGGAATACAATATTGCCTTGTTTAAACTTAAGAAAACAAAAAAAATGTGCTGGGGAACAATGTTAGAAGAGAACATTCAGCCAGTGTAGAAAACATGATGTGAATCTCTACTTGCCATGCAATCTTTCATTTCACACTAAATTGGGATGTTTTCTAGGCTTCTAGATTCTTACCTATTCTTGTCTTTCTTACGTTATGAATATTAGTACGAATTTGAGAGAATAAGTTTTCGTTTATAATGAAATTTGATAACAAAATCTTGTAACTCCCTCTGTTTTACATTTTGTTCTAGTTGTGTCGTATTTGAGCATTAGTAAACTTTTGTATAAAACATCAAAATAATATGTAAGTATTAAGCGATAAAATTGTCTTCCTAGAAAAGACGACACGATTCTATTGACGTTTGATGAAAACCGGCTTTCTTGTTGCAGATCGCCTACTAATTGGCCAGTTGTGTACAAACCCGAAGAACAACAGTCACGTTTGAAAGCGGCACAATGCCCAACGAGCGAAATCCAAATTATGGCAATAAGACCATTGCCAGCACCTTCAAAATGAAATTCTGCTTGCTTAACGCTTAAGGGGCCAAATAAACCGAGTTTTCTGTCATAATAATTGTCTTTTGGGAGATTTCCTATAAGGATCACATAATTCAACCTTACATATCTGCAGTCGGCTTGAAAAACAAGACCAAAGTGTACCTGGATATACTGAAAAATGTGGTAATTCTCTTGTGCACTCAGATGGAACTTGTACGACGTGACCGTCCCAGGGAAGAATTACGCTCCTCGCTGGGGGGAGGTCAACACTCACGAAATGTTGGAGAAAGCCGGGCATATATGATTGATTTATTCTTTAATTATCAGCGGTGTGACCGGGCGACAGTAAAAAAAGAAAAATCTGCCGAGAGAAAATATTGAGCTTTGATATTCCTTGTTATGAAAATCAACAGCAGTGTCATTTTTTTGTAAATTGAACTCCGAAACTGGAAGGACTCAGCATTCAATACTTAGGATGTTAGCAATTTAAGTGCAGTACGGTGCGATCCCAAGGGTCATGCAGATGACCTCCCGAGGCATAAGAACGTTTGCCGATTCACAGGTGAACTCGCGGGAGGGAGAACCACCCCTGGTGTGACTTAATTTGATTCGTCCAGGGTTCAGCCCTCCCCTGAGTATATGAACGAGGCGCAGAGTCGAACCCGTAAGTTGAAGCTGGAGTTGGAGTCAGAGTTGTTGAGAGTTGAGACAGAACAACTTGTCGAGAATCGCCACACGCTCCCCCCTCTTCCCCCTATCTTCCCGCATCAACCGAAGAAGGGAGATAAATTTACTTATCGACTCAGCGAAGTCCGCCAATCAACATAGACCTGTAGACAATTGTATATAATTATGTATATATGTATATATATGTATATATATATATATGTATACTAAAATTTAATCAGTAGAATAGAGTACTGATTTGTTTTCTTTTGTGTGCATGAAATTGCTTTTCTAGCGCGACAGAACGCTGAGGCGGCATATCAAACACATCGATCAACAGGGTCTTGCCACGAGTTACATTTAGTTGCTGACAACCAGGAAAACAACTCATACGTGATCACGAATTCCTTGACAAGGGAGCCTATCACATTTGGTGTCCTACGACCAGGGGAACTGGCACTGTTTGCAAGCCCTGTGTTTGGCAGCAGGACTCAGCGCTGGCCCACAAATAAAAATGAAAACAGAATGAATGCTTCGACTTTGTACCTTTTTCTTACTTGTACACTTTCCCCTTAGCTGAACCCACTGGACTACTTTGTTTCGCTATACGTCGGTAAAATCACCGATTGGACCTTAAAACGTCGAAACAATCCTAATCGCCGCCATCTACTTAGTATTCGCCAAGCCCACGCCGGGGCTTGTGGAAATGGCATACTCCCAGTTCTGGACTCATTTAGAAGCGGTGATTGAGGCTGAAGGTGACTACATTGAATAGATGTGTGCTCTACTACACACTCCTAGTTTTAATTGATTTTTCGATAAAAGTTTTCAAATAAAGCTGTAGAGTTGTTTTCTTTGGGGAGACAGTTTTATCGTTCCACCCTACGCAAGAAGCGTAATGTTTGGTGTACACTAACCTAAAAGTGGAAATAAAAATTGTGTATGCATGAATGTAAAATTGTACTTCATATTAATTTGTTTTTTCGTCTAACATAAATATGTTGTATTTAGATGTGCATAGTTGTGCATATATGGCCCACGGTGCCATATTGCAGGGACCCGAAAACTAATCAATTTTGATAATATATATTTTCGAGCCAACTTTAGAAATGTTGTAAATTGAAATTATTTTACAATAATATAATGTGGGCAGAAATGGGTTGATATATATATATATATATATATATATATATATATATATATATATATATATATATATATATATACTTAAAATCTAACATATAAAATGTGTTATGTATTTCTGTCCGTCTGTTACCATATCCTCAAACTATCTTTTCCGAAGCTAAAAGTCGCACCGTGGCGCTACGGGAATCAAACCAATAATGTTTTTCATGGACCATACTTTTATGGATCTTCACAGGAAAAATAACATTTAAAGGGGAGGAAAGGGTTAATATTGCAAAAATCCTTATACATTTTGGATATGCATCTTTATTTGTTTTAAAAATATTTACTCAGCTAAGATGCGGGTCGCGTTGGTAAAGTGGTAACGGTACCAGCTCTCAATGCTACTGCAGTGCTTATTGTTTGAAGTCCAACTGATGGCACCCAAATACTTTCTGTTTACTTTTGAAATCACCATTCTATAATAATAATGTATACAAAATCTGGACAAATTATCATACTTAATCATATTTGACCACCGAGCAAAACGGGGGCCCCAACCGCTAGTCCAATATATCAAAGTCACCATATCTCTGTCTGCCCGTCTGTCTGTCTCAATATTTTCACACTCTATTTCTCCGAAATTAAAAGTCGCAGAGCGACGTTAGGGGACTCAAATTATTAGATTTATTTAATGGGCAGTTCTTTTATGGACGTTTTGCTAGTTTAAATAGTTTAAAGAGGTCCCAAAAGAGTCCAAATAAAAAAACTCGTAATAGATTGTGTATGCTTATCTAAGTTTATTTTCAATTTATAATTTTTCATCAGATCTTATGCGTTCCACGTTTCTGCAAGGGTAACGTCACGTGCTTCCAAAGCTATATTTTTGTTTGCGGTTTCAATTCTAGTTGGTAACATCCAAATTCGTTTTCTTTTTCATTTTGGAATCACGACTGTATGATAGAATATACAAAATCTGGAGATAAATAAAAATATCATTTTTTGAGATTAATTTACCATCGGGCAAAGCGAGGAACCCCCTGCTAGTCTAATATATAGTGTATAGTCGTACGGAAAACACAATGAAACTTCCGATATGTTTTCAGGTGTAAAAGCATTCAATATTCTAGCCTTAATAATTACATGCTATGAATTTCTGCATTGAATATTTTAGACAAATTTTATTGCATAAAATTTAATGCACTGCAATCAGCAGCACATGACTGTTTAATCAGTCCGCGTTCTTTGGTAAGAAATGTCCGTTTATTTTACATTTTCAAAAAGATTTATCATATTCGATTATCTGATTCAAATTTGTCATAAATGACGAAATGTAATGCATCTTTCTCTTTACAATTTGTTTTAGAAATTGTGAATCGAATGCAAAAACATAAGAATAAAAATATATATATATATATAATTTAATATTCATTAGATATAAAAAAAACGAAATTATACAAGAAGCTCCATCGTAAGCGGGCGGATGCTTTTTCATAAAATACAACAACGAAAATTAAATATGAGGCTTAAAATGACATGGTATTAGCGGAAGAATAATATAATAAACGTCTGAAAGGAATACATATTAATAACATCATATGTGTGTCAACTTTTTCCGTATTAGATTTTAATGTATAATCGAATAAACGTGTTTGCAGAACGTAAACTGCATAAACAATTTTATTATTAATTTAAAATTTATTTACAATTATATGAGGTTTTTCTTTCTCACATTTACCTCTAACAAGGCATATTTCAATTTGGACGTAAGAGGCTACGGAAACATTAACAAGATGTTAATTTATGTTACATAAAACTTGTGCGTATCAGTACAGACAAACTAATAAGTAACAGGAATGGAATTCCGAAGTTTTGTTGCAGAGAGAAGTAACTATTAGAATAGAACCCTTTCAGGTCAGAGGGACATCAACAGTGTAGGGAAGAGATTGTGTTGCTGGGCGGGTTTGTTGGGGATACATATATAGAGGAGACACACGGACAACAAGTTCATCAGATCATATTCCATTAAAATATATTTTTTATGAAAAGGCACTGAGAGACAATAACGTGGTGAGGAGACAGTGGTTGAAGTTTAGTTGACAAGGTTGGATCTTTTAGATTCAAAACCTTGTTTGACTCCATCAAGGAGGAAAGATGCACCAGTCCAAATTTGGAAAGAATACTCCATACCTGTGCTAATTGTTGCCTTGCAGCGATACAGGATACTCCCAGGTGTGATTAGTAGTCTAGCCCGATAGAAGGAACGCTTCTTCTTTGTAGGACCTTTCGCAATGCCCTCAATGTAGTTGTTCTATTTATATTTTCTGTAAATGTTAGGTCGATGGCTTTGAAGTAAGAATACTAAAGCATCAGTGTTATTTGTCATGGATATAGGCGGTTGAAGAGTTGCCTTGTACTTATTAAAATGATCCTACTATCATTAAAAGTTACCATTCATTTGCGGCCTCATACAACTACGGTCTAGAGGCCATTTTCTAAGTTTACCGCAATTGCCTGAGATTTGTGTGCATCTGCCCTTCCGTTTTTCATGTTATCGGGCGCTGTGTCATCAGCTAATATATGCATTTTGACAAAATATTATCAGGCTATGTCATTTATAAATATCAGGAATAAGTGTCGCCCAAGGAGAGCCCCCTGACACACTAAACAATTAATTTTATGTTGAGTGGATGTACGTGCATCAATGACAACATAAATTGTCCTACTGTCTAAGAATGATCAATATATTATAGTATATGGCAAGTTATTCTGTATGATTTAATTTTCATTAGCAGCCATCATGGCAAACTTTGTCAAATGTCTTAGATATATCAAGGCTTTAGCTCATACTACATAGTATATGCATTTAGAGATGACTGCAAAACATCTGCAGTAGAGCGGCATTGCCTTAATATTTACTTTTTGTCAGAGAGATTTCCTTTGCGAGGTGATAGACTAATACTTGGTTGATTAAGGTCTAAAATATTTTAGTTAATAGAAGCAGGAGACTAATAGGGCGATAATTGAGAGGGTCAGCTTTTTCACTAGTATTTTGGTACACGTGTACCACAGTGGCTATCTTCCAGCTATGAAAGAAGGATTATTAAGCAAGGCTTTTATTGTAGAGTTGGAGAGTACGGGGAGTTGCCCAGCTGTGTATTTCTTAATTAGTGTAGCCGAGAGGAGATCACACGCCTTGCAAGTATATACGTTTTTTTTTTCCTGATATCGCGAACATAAGTGGTGAGTTTTTGCATTACCTCATGTGTTTTTTTATGAATAGAAACCGTGGGAATGCGTTGTTTGTTGGCTCTAATTTTGAGTTGGATGCGAATCCCCGGCCAATCAGTTTCGCCTTCTCGATTGCCGTTAATGGGGCCTTCTGCTTATTGAATAGCGGAGGAATTACGGATTTTATTATTATATATTTTCCAGGAATAACTAGTTCATATGTTTTGCGATTTCATGCGTTCCTTGATTAGTTAAGCATGCTTTCTTCTTGCTGTCGCTATTTCTCTCTTAAAAGTATTTCTTGCATCTAGCAAAGTTTGCTTTGTATATGACTTATTACGTACGAACCGGCGGAACACATGCTGTCTTCGTGCAATGGCAGCTGCACAACTTGTAGTAATTTATGAGAAGTGTGGGGATTGCTATAAAAGTTTCGTGTGGGAATATGTACTTCAATACCCGCTTTGAACAATTCACTTGTATCATTGATACACTATTCAGCAGGAAGAGGGAATATATTTTAACAAAGTGATACAATGCTATAAAATCTGTTTAAAACAGACACAAAACCTGTATAAAATAAAATACGTATTATATAGGTTTGAAGCAAAAACAACGCATTATAAATAAATGAACAGACATTTATTTTGTTGGAAATTTATTTTGAAATTCATAAATATATTTCGAAGGAAACCTTGATCCTAAGTATATCTTTCCTTCTTTTTTATCCATGTTGTCGTTGTAGTAGAGCATAATCAAATAGAAGTCAGTTTGTTGTATTTTTACGGTAGGTTTTTAACTCTCGGAACGGTGCGTATGGTCGCGGGGAATTCACGTTAAGATGTTTGTTCCTTAGAAGCGCTCGTTGAGTTTGAATAAATTAAATACGTATTATATACGTTTGAAGCCAAAACAAGAAAATTGTCTAAGAGTTGCAGTTAAGTGCTAGATACACAAGCCAAAATCTGACAAAAATACTTCGTAGATGTGTTACAAGGAAATGCTGCCCCGTTTCCATGTAAATAAGAGAAGTATTAGATAGGTATATTATTATAATGATTAGGATAAGCAAGGTTAAGGATTGGAATGTTAAAATTTAGTATATTGTTAAATTCTTTTGTAAGAGTAAGATATTGTATATATCGTAAAAATAATTGATTGTTCTTTCTTTTAGAACACTGAATATTAAAAATGTCAGCTAAAGAATGAACAATACAAATTAAAAATATATTGTTAAAAATAGGTTAGTATTATGTTGAGAATTCTTTTTTTGTTAAAACTGTGTTTGGAAAACATGCATAACCACGTAAATTGGTAACGTTTAAAACCACTTCTGACGTCAAGGACGAAGGGGGATTCTCAATATATGAGCCGGAATTAGTAAGAGAGTCTGTGAATCAGCAGAAGAGTAGAGTCGAGAGCAGAGTTGGGTTGAGTTGGAATCATTCCTTTGGAAGCGAAAGGAAGAACATTAAACCTTGAAGATCCCAAATTTGAATTTCTGACGTCATCAGCATTCGACCGATCCAATGAATAAAGAATCATTATTGTGTTTTGTATGTTTTGTCATATGTTCGTTTTCAACACTCAAAAAGTAATGTATTAATCATCTTGTAATGAACATTGTGTAACTCTTACAAGAATTTGCATCTCCCCTCGTCTGTGTTAAGAACTCGTATACATCTACATTCAATATTTGTGTGAAGCCCCAAGAAATATAAAAACTTCTCATCACTATCGTTATATCCGTTATATATGTATTGTCTCAATATGAAACCCCCGTCATATCTATTTAATATGGAAGCCCACTATACTACAGATGCATGGTTTGCGAGATGCAGGATACACTCAGATAGAAAGAATTTTCTAAGACTGCTCACCTTATTTGATGCAAGTCTGGCAAGTGCTTGACTTTATTTAATCCAATTCCAGTTCACTATGTTTGTTAAGCCGTGAAATTGAAAGAACCAGCTTTCATGATAGCATATCATTAGTCTTCCTTAGTGGTGGTGGAGAATTATATGGTAATGTAGACGTATTTTTATTATTTGTATTTTAATTGCTACGATTAATAAAACAAAAAAATCTAAACACAAACAAAATATAACAACGGATTAACTTACAACAATATTAATACGGATTGAATTGATCATTGTGTTACATTAAAGAAAACACCACTTCAAGTTTTATCTAAAAACTTTTATTGGAGAAACAAATCAGTGTTGCTTGATAATATAGTAGAGATGACATTTATTGCGTTCAGTATCAGTCCCCACCTCGATACAGGTCGGGAACTTGAAGCATGCTTTTTAGACAAGCGTCGACAGGAGCTCGTAGAATACTGGCCGATGAAGGCGGCCAGACTACTTTGGATATTGTGGAATATCATCTTGGTGACCTTCTCAATGATTAGCTAAAATAAGCAGTCCAGTGGGTTATGGTGGAGGAAGGAGGGGTCAGTGATGGGCATGCACAAAGTCGTAGAACTGCTTTTGAAGCCAAGCGTAGGTCTCTTTGAACGTGGAGCGTCACCGAGTCCTACTGCCACACCCAGGATCATTCAGCGGCAATGTGATTGCACCAGGATATCCCCACACTCTTCAGCACATGCGGTTACACATTTGTACTTACTTTCGAACCGACTTCGAAGATGTGATGTGACATGGTGTGGCCCTTACTTGAAACCAACCAAAAACTATAACCGTGGCATGAAACTATATTCAATACCATTAACCAGTCCCTGTGATTAATGGCAATGTAATGATAGATCTGGCTGTTGTGAACTTGATCTTGGAAGAAGATTTGTTTTGTCTAAAAGAAAAAATGTATGTTATGCGTCTGGAGATGCTTCAGTTTGTTGAACAACCTTACGAACTTGATTAGCCTGAGGTTGTTTGTCTTCCCAGACTAGTTCTGGCTTGTCTGGCACTGATAAGGTATACTCTTCAAGTCAATGTTCAGACATGCATTAACAGTTGTGTAAAGTGCATTAAACTCATTGAATTTTCCCAATAGTTCGTTGGGGAGTTTCATCAATGATTGCTTCTACCTTTTCGATTAACTCCTTGGTCGGTGATACTGCTCCCTCCCCTGTATAATGTTGTCAAATGATTGAAAAGGATTGCTGGTGGGCCGAATGATCCCTCTTCAAGCAATGCATCCTCCGTGACACAAAGAAATAAGTTTTTGGAATAGTGAATTACACTTCATCGTAAAGTAAAAAGTTTAATATAGTGTATGTAAAAATTTGTGCTGAATTAATAATTTCTTATAACATTCCACGACGGGAAATGAATCAATGAAAGCATAAGTTAATGCTAATTGTCTCTGTTGGTTGAAGTGGATATTTCAGTCCGATTTTACTCGGGCCTTGGCCTCCTCCCGATGCCATATTAGTTGGTAATTGTTACGGGTTTACCTTATACTGTGCTACAAAAAAAAAATTCTTCGTTTCTTTCTCTCTCTTAGTTTCCCTCTCTGTCTTGCCTTAAGCAAGTCTGACGACCTAGTTCACAAATTCCAAAACGCTATCATGACAAGTCTCCAAGAAAAAAACACGATTAAACCCGGATCTCAAAATTCCAACGTAGACCACTACTACCATGCCTCCTTCTCCAACACCAGGGGTCTACGTTCAAACCTTCAAGAGGTTTAAACCAAATTACAGGAGACTAAACCAGACATATTATTTCTAAGTGAAACTGGCATTGGACAGACGATTTCCCTGGAGGAGTTCGTAAGTAAAGGATACTCTAACTTTACTTCCAACCCTGACCCGCAAGATCGCCATGGGCATGGAATATGTGCCTATATTAAAGATGGATTTCCATGTGGTAAGGACATCTCCAGAGAAGATCATAACATACCTTATATGAGCATCCGGGTTGAACTTGCTCATACTACTGATTTTATATTTACTCTCTATCATCCCCCAACAGCGGAGTTACTATCTTTAAAAGCATATCTGAGAAAATTGACCACGTCCTATCTTTATATCCATCAGCTGACATTCACGTTTGTGGAGAGTTCAATGTTCACAATATGGAGTGTTTTTTCAGGTGATCACTCATCTCCCCCTCAGTACAGGTCAATAATTTTCTGTGCGTCATGAGTATATTGTTGGAATATGTTGTTAAATAGAGAAGTAATCGACCATCTCAGCAAAATTATCCTTCTTATTTAAACGCAATGTGGTTTCAGTTCTGTTAGATCTACAGCAGGTGTGCTTACAGTTATATCTCATATGATTAGCGAACAGCTCGACGGAGGCTAGTTTTCTAGGGCAATTGCTCTTGGCATATCAAAAGCCTTTGATAGAGTATGACATAAAGGGTTACTTTACAAGATCTCCAGTTATGGTAAAGCTGGAAATGTCTTCTCAATTATTAAATCATTTCTCTCTGACAGGTCCATAATAGTAGTAGTTTATAGGCAAAAGCAGAAGCTCACATTAGTGCTGGAGCCCCTCAGCTCTTTTCCTGATCTACATTAACGGTCTTCCAAATAACATCCTTACATCATTCGTAGACATTTTTGCTGATGACACTATGATCTATGGTAGCGTATCTAAGACTGTAAATGACCAAGTTCCCTCCGAATCTCTCTCCTCTGATCTTGAGTACGTGTACAATGGGGAAAGGAGTGGCTGGTTTCTTTTAATGCATTTAAAACAAAGCATCTATCTTTACATCATCAACGTCATGTCCCCATCTGACATCAATTGAAATCAATGGCTCTCCTCTTGGGGATGCGTCATGTTTTGACAAGCCTCTAGGCTTCACTTTTACTTCTGATCTGAAATGGAGCACATACATCAAATATGTTGCTAAGGCTGCTGGGGAAATGGTGGGATCCTTCTATCGATCCAGTAGATATGTTCCTGCTGATGAAATTCTCTATCTATATGGGAGTCAGGTTTGCCCAAGGATAGGGTGCTCTTGCCGCAGCTGAGCAGGCTCTGCTAGAAAGGACTCTTCCTGACTTGATACAGTTCAAAATCGACTTTGTAGCCTCGTAGGAGATGTCCTTTACTCTTCCCCGCAACCTCTATATTACAGAAGAGATGTTGCGAGTTTGTCTCTGCTTTATCGTAATTTCCATGGCAAGTGCTTGACAGAGCAACGATCAATGGTCACCATTGTACAAACTTCCACAATAAACACTTCCCTAGCTGAAAACACTCTGAATAATTCGCCTCACTCTTTATCTGTGCCTTAAACTGAACGTGCATTCCATAAACAAAGTTTATTTCTTAGAAGTGAACGCCTGTGGAATTGTCTTCCGTTTTCCTGCTTTCCGGCTGACTACAATCTCATTGTATTCAAGTCCAAAGTAAAAGCGTTCTTGATGAGTCGTTCCATTTAAGTTTAAAATTTATCGAATTTCCATTACTAACGATTACTATATTGCCCGATTGACTACTGTACACTCTTAACCCCTATCCTCGGGTGGTCTCTGGGTCTTGATAAGTGGTGATTCCTATGTAATATATATATATATATATATATATATATATATATATATATATATATATATATATATTAAGAAATTTTTACTCATGTTCAGGAAACCTATATTTTAAATTTGTAGTGTTCGGACCAAACATTAGCAGAGTAGTTTTGTAAAGTTTTCAAAGCTCAAATCTTTGAACTATGACAATTAAACAACAAAATTCCTGCCCAGAATCCGTTTAAAAAGAGTTTCCAAAATCCCAATACCTATTTAGTAACATTTCGAGTCCGTGACTAAAAATTGACAGAGTAGTATGCTTGGAAAATATGCACACACACAATATTACTTTAATATATAAATACAAAGATTAATTCACATTTAATCTACCACCTAAAATTATTTGCTCCTCATGTACTATTATTCTTAAATTCAAACGTATTTTCTAATTATTCACTAATAATGTCAACCTTAAATTATTTGCTATTAATTTTCTACTGCTCTCAACTCCAAACTTATTTACTAATAATTCACTATTAATCTCAACCCCCAAATTATTTGATATTAATTTACTCAACTCCATACTTATTAAATATTAATTCCCTTTTAATTTCAAATCCAAATTTAATATGAGTCTTAAATCAATTTTTTTACTATTAATTCACTACTTAAAAACCGAAAAGTATTTACTGTTAATTTATTATTGTTTTCAAGTCCATTATTTGCCATTAAATTACTATTACTCTCAACTAAAAACGTATTAACCATTAACTCACTATTAATCTCAAACACACAGTAATTTGCTACTTATTTATTATTGTTCTCAACTCCATAATGTGTTTGCTATTAATTCCCAATTAATCTCAAACCAAACATTATTTGCTCTTAATTTAGTTTTATTTCTTAATTCTAAACTTATTTACTTGTAATTCACTATTAATATTAATTATTTTCTACTTATTTACTATTACTCTAAACTCTAAACTTAATTACGCTTTCCCTTTTTCTGAATACTTTTTATGCAAAATTTCAGATGTTTAGGCCACAAATTAGCTAAAGTCCGTTTCATTAAACTTTGACCCTAATTTTGAAGCCGTTGCATTGATTTCTTGAGGCTCAAATAAAATTATAAAGTAAGATCCATGCCCAAGTAACCTACATTTTGAATTTCATGTGTGTAGACCCAAAATAAACGGAGGAGGTTGGTAGAGATTTTAACGATTAAATCGTCGAGCTTTGACCTCTTGTCAGCCAAATTTCTGGCCGAAAACGTATTAAAACGATGTTCCCAAATCTCAATACCCCTTACGTCAAATCTCGAGTCTGTACACCGAAAATTAACAGAGTTATTTGGTAGGGAAATGTACACAGACAGACAGACGGATCGACATACTTTTTCACTTTACTATAAATATATATATATATATATATATATTATGCAAGAATCATCATTTACCAAGGCCAAGATACAACTCGAGGATAGGAGTATATGGGTATACATTAGTTAATGTGATTTTAGCATAGCAAACGTAATTGGTGGGAATTTCGTAAATAAGATTAATTAGTGGAAAGGGTCATCAAGAACTAGTTTACGTTGGACTTGAAGACAGTCAAATTTTAGTCAGCTGTAAAGCATGCAATCGGAAGAGAGTTCCACATGCGTGCAGTTCTAAGAAAGGAGCTTTGTTTATGGAATCTCTATTAAGGCTTAGCCACAGAAAAAGAGTGTGGGAAATTATTGATCGTGGTTTTGGCTAGACGAGTGTTTTTCGTGAATGTTTATCGAGGGAGGCCCATACAGGTAAGCTCAGCTGAGCACTTGCCGTATACCGATAACGCAGAGACAGCACTTGCCATATACCGATAACGCAGAGACAGCACTTGCCGTATACCGATAACGCAGATACAGCACTTGCCGTATACCGATAACGCAGAGACAGCACTTGCCATATACCGATAACGCAGAGAAAGGCTCAAAACGTCTCTTTTGTAGGGAAGAGGTTGCAGGAGAGGGGAAAAAGGCATCATCGTCTAAGCTACGAAGTGTATTTTGAACTCTTTCAAGGCAAAATTTGATGCTCCCAGCAGCCCCTGACTAGATGTGGCAACAGTACTCCATCGTTAGCCGTACCTGGCTGAATGTTTCTTTTGTGAGTAATTTATGTTGTGTGGTCAAGAGTCATCCAACTAGAAAATCCCGATATAATCTTAGAAAACAAAAACACAGAAAATTGTATCCACACGTACTGGAAAATTGAACAGATTAGAAACATGCATTTTCTCATTTTGGATTTTTTTTTCCGTTCCACTAAATTTAGCCACAACAACGCGTGGCAGGGTCTTGCTAGTATATATATATATATATATATATATATATATATATATATATATATATATATATATATATATATATATATATATATATATATATATATACACGGCACATACGCTTTAGAATTATACTGGAGTTTTTAAAACAAATAAACCCCTTATTGGTTGTCTGTCATATCAAAACGAAAGCTACCTTCTGTTAAATCTATGGTGTCACAATTGCATAATCTAACTTATATTATTTTATAAATGTCGTACATCCTATCTACAAATATAATTGCATTATAGGAATTGTACTTTTATATACGTTACTGCATATATTTTTCAAATATTTCTCTATAATTTCGTAAACGAAGTTAAAATATTTTAATGTATATTTATAATGAATAAATTAATATAAAAATATAATATAATAAATTATTTACAAATAAAATTATAATATTAAAATATAGGTTTATATCAGTAATGTGTCTTATAACAATATATGCATGTATTTATGGCAGTCAATGAAAGAAAACAATTTGATTGCTTGCCGACGATATACAACGCATTGAGAAAATTGTAATCGATAATCGAAATGATCGTAATATTATCATATAATTGATTATTTTCATTTTATAATCGACTATTAAATAGCTTTATTTTAATAGTAAGTAAGCAATCTGTGATATTAACTTGTACCTTAGAGGAATAAGGACTATTTTTTGTCAGAGTGTATATACGTGTAGGAACACAAAACAAGAAACAGTACATATCGTGGTTGTTGTTACATGAAAATTATGCGGTGGAACATTTTATTGTTGTCACGGATATTTAAACTAAGCCAACCTATTTTTATGATATAAGAAAGCAAATGCTCTTCTGTGGGGCATGAATATCATGACTGGTAAGAGATTATACAATCTACATTTCGAATTATTATATTTTCCTTAAATTAAGACGTGATCGTATTTTATTTTAGTTGAAAAGGCCATTATGTAATTGTCAAATATTATAACAAAAAAAACGGGATTTCTTGTACATTAATGTTTAGTAATTTTTGTTTTTAGTGTTTATCTTTGTCAGATTTTCATTAACTTTCATTAACATTTATCTTTGTTGAATTTCATTCACTCTTTTTTGTGACATAAATCACATGATAAATATAACTAATTTATTATAGTAAACTTACTGTTCATTATTTAGAAAAAATATGTTTTCGAGGCATTTTTTATCCATTGTTTTTTTTCACACGGTGAAATAAATGCCTTTACAAACCATTGGTAGTTACTGCAAAAGTAGTTTATTTTTAACACGTAATTTCGGGAGGATATTGCGTTGAATAACACCAAGTGAGAAATTAATTATATTTAAGTATGCTTGATATCTTCTCCTCGGATATAATATCCAAAATTTTATGAGGAATATCTGAATATTTTGATCAAATATATATACTGACTCCCTCGAGGGCTCCGAGTTGTGTGTTTTATTAAATGAATTAATATTCGGTATTTTTCTATTACTTTTAAATTTATGTATCCATGATCACTTTTGTTTCTGAAGCCGCCACGTTTATTTTTTACTTGAAAAGATTTATCTAACTCTGAAAATGATTCACAACGGAAAAATAGACCGTATTCTAATCAATAGCATATGATACTATATATATATATATATATATATATATATATATATATATATATAGTATGTTGTATTATATTTTATAGACTCGTAAGAACAGAACTCGTTATACTGTTTGAAGTATTAATACACACATATACATACACATATATATCTTTATTATGCTGTAAGTTGTATTCATATATGCACATGTGCATAATATATGTATGTGTATGTGTTTTTTGTGTTTGTGAGTGCATTTGTATATTATAACAGCTTTTATCACACGGGCATTGTCCTTGTAAGATCACCGAATCAAGTAATGTGAAAACGTTGTCACGTATATGTAGTCATAATCGTGAAGAAATATATATTCATGACTATCCTGTAAGGAGCTTACAGGAAAAAAGAATTACACACGCAGCGTATATGTCACATTATCCTTACATCACGTAAACACATCCTATATTGAATGGTGCTGTGATGTATTAAAATTATTTCAGTCGAAATATATACACAGTCTTCTTACAACCGACTTTCACTTCTTCATCAAATTATTACCCGCGACTGGGAATCTTAACGTTTTTACAAAAACGACAGTTATATGCTCCTTCTTTTATTCTTAAAAAAAAAATCAAACATTGTTGCAGCAACTGCCGCAGTATAATCTCTGTTACATTCATTGCAACAATTTCCGTTATTATGTAGATTAAGTAATTTCAATCAGTTCGAGTTGTGCGTGTCGAAATGACGCAATATGTAGTTCACCCCAGTCACAGATAAAAGCACAGAACGTCAAGCTCCGTGGTGTGCTTAAGAGAGATGATACAAACTAATAACAATGTTCCATGTCATCCGCTTTGCCGTTTTTTTTTTATTTTGAATGCAAAAACGCTCTAGCAGCAAATAAATGATCTACTTACGGCCTTATACCACTTCCCCTCCTTAAGTCCTCCTGCTTATGACAAAAAATCTCGAATTTTTAATATTGTGTCCGTGGTCTGTCAGGAATGTGAGTTTCACCAACTTTATTTTAGTTCACCGTCGATTCGATTACTTCTATGACATGGTTAAACCTTTCCCATATTCAACTATTAGTTTTGGGTAATGCAGACGATATTACCGCCATGCGTGAAAGTTTTTTGCCATCAAATCTGAGATAGGAAATATGCAGTTTTACAGTCGACGTAAAAATAAATGTTCAATAAATTTGCCTTTTGCCGGTTTCCTTCCAAGCGATAAAAGATCCAATTCCCCTCGAAATATAATTTCTTCATAAGATTTATTGAAAAAAGTATAACAGTTCTATTGTTAGCAGCAAGTAAAAATAAGGAAAATAATCGCATCAGTTATGTCCCCTCTCTCTCTGTCTCTCGGCCGTTTTCGATCTGGGTTGTTTTCTTTACATTAACAAAAAAAAAATGCATATCTACCAAGCTCTTACGCTCACCATTTTATTGTGTTTTTGTGAAATCTTGGTGATGCAAGACAGTAAATTGCAGAAGTTTAAAATGTTCGATTAGTGATGTTCGCTTGGAAAAGATTATCTCAAATATTGCCGTTTGCTTTCACTGATGCTTCAGAGTTGTCTTCTCAAGTTCGTTAGCGTTCTTCGTCATCTAAAATATTCTATCACAAAACCATTAGGTTAAAAAACAATAATGTGGTAATAAACCCGTGACCATCGTCAGAGATGGCCTGTCAGCTGAAAAATGACGTCATCCCCATAGTCCTTAGCAAGCAAGATAAGTGGAACACAGACTGTCGATAATGAGCAGACATTTTTTTACAGAAAGCGTTAAACAACTTCAAAATTGAATTAAAAAAGATAAACATGATACTTTGTACTGAAACTCCTCCAATATTAATAATAAACATATTAATAATAATAAAAAAACGAATTGAAAGGGAGAAAAGTTGTTTAAAAGTGTACAAAGAAAAGTAATACGTTTTAATTTGTATATAACTGAAGTTCATTCAATAGAAATAAATAAAAATGAACAATAAATATTTTTAAAATAAAAAAACAATATTTTAAAAATCAAAACTCAAAAACAAACAATAAATCCGTTTAACTGAAATACGGACAATAAATTAGTTTAACTGAAATATGAATTACTTTAATTGAAAAACGAACAATAAATTAGTATAACTGAATAACGAACAATGCATTAGTTTAACTGTATAACGAACAAGTAGTTTATCTGAATAACAAACAACAAGTTAAAAATTAAATTATAACAAATGTTAGTATAAACAAAGTTTCTAAGGCATTTTTTTTCTTTTTCTGATATTTTTTAAATTAATATTGTCATTCTCTTTGCGACCAAAATTGTTTATAAAGGAATTCGATGAACTCCATATGAGCATTTTTTAAAAATTTGCTGAATAGTGTGACCCTCATTACAAGAGTCAACATGAAATAATCGATTTTGATCAGACAATTTTTAAAGATATATACATGGCTAATTTTCTCTGATGAATCAAATGTAAAAAAGAATCGCATTTTGTAAGTTTGTTTATATCTATATAATTATATAAGACAAAATTATTGGTTATATCATTTGGGGATTGCAGTGAACCTCTGTTAATACCTGAAGGTAGCTATTTAATTCAGATATTTCTTCAACAACTTCTCTCCCGGGTATTAAATGTTTTCCGCTATTGCATTTCAGTTTTTTTTTTTTGGAAAATGCATGACAGCAATAACCTATATAATATATCAAAAAGTACTTCCTTGCATTGATTAACATCATCTTCTGTTACATCTATGTTAAATTTATAAACATGCAACGCTTGCTCTCTTGTCATTTAATCCCAGTTAGTTCATTTTAAATTTTATAATTCAATAGTTCGATTATTAATTGGTAAGCTCAATTTTAAAACTGACAACATTCTGAGTTTTTTTTCTAATTCATACACCTGACGTATCGATATATTATACTGATCTCCACTAAGTTGTCGATACTGGCCAAACCTTGCCTCAATGTTATCTGTCTGTAACTTTCCTGGTAATATATACACCATGTTTTCCTAAGGTTAGCAAACCTTGAATAGTATATTCGTTGAAAATTTGCAAAACCAAATAAACATTTTGCCTTTCAAAATTAGTCGGAGAAAAAGCTTTTGAAGTCAACTTATAGCAATATTTCACGAGTGATTGAGATACTAGGACATAAAGTTGATGTAAACTAGAAAATGGAGAAGTTTGGATGCTATCTAATTAATGATTTCCATTATAACAAAACTTTGAGACCATCATGCATGTACGTTCATCTTTTTAGCCAGGCCAATTGTTTCTAATGCATGTTAATATATGCACTGAGTCGTATAAAAATAAAAGAGGGCTAGACGTTCTAACTGGATGGGGATATACAATTGAGAGTTTTGATGGGCCACAAAAGAAAGACATAGCTTTTTTATTTATTGCATTATTATCTGTTATAACAGATAATACCTTAAACCCTATATCTTCTAAGCCAATTATTACACGTTTATGTCAAATAAGTTCTCAGCTAGAAGACATTTAGTTGGCATAACATGCACACCATCCTTATATTGTGAGAATACACTGCTAAGCCTAAAAGCAAATGCACTTGTGGCAGGTTCATTGCTGTTGTTATCTAAGCCAACAATATTACCACTTTCATAATCAAGATAAGGTTTGAGATGTATTTCATCAACAAGTAAAGATACTGTGATGTTATTCTACATTAGTAACTTGACCTTATTTTTATTATATATGAGAAATTTGTCATCGTGTTGTTCAATGACAGGATTCATAGAAGTTGATAAGGTTAATCTTCGAATGGTTGAATAGCATGGTAAAATTACATTTTTAGTGTCTCTTAACACTCTGTACTCTCTAGGGGAGCAGTTGTATTATAAGGAAAATACCATCATTTCACTCGAATAATTAACCTTATCTATTGCCATTATTTTAATTTGTTCATATGTGAACTTAATGACATTAAAATAAGTAAATGATTCATCTTGCACTAATAGCAAAACTGATAAGATTAATTTTCATAAAGAACTAATATTAGACGTTTTTATTTCCTTTTCTTCGATGCCCATTTTTTCATGTTTTCCATCAAAATCTGAAGAGTATTTTCCTCTGTTACATATTTAGGAATTCCATACTCCCCTATAGCACTCATTTCCACATCACTACAGAATACTATAACGACCAAGTCCGGTTCAATCACAATATAATTTTTTTTTTGGGGGGCATCTCTTTATATGGCATATAATGATAGTATTGTCTTGCCGAATAGAAGTCCAGCAATTTTTATCTATAAACGTTAATTTTTTTTCTAAATCATCAATATTATGAGAAGTCTTATGTTTCCGTAAATCTAACTCGTCAGCAACACTTTCACATAATGCACGCTTAAGAGCAGACTTATCTAAACGCATTTTGTTTGCGTTAGGAGACTCTCTAAAAGTGGTTTATGACGATAAGTAGGCGGTACAGTTTGGTAATATTCGAGGAATAGCACCATCCTTAAGATAGGGATTTAAAAAAAAATTAACACTAATTGTCTTCCCAGTCCTTTTATCAAATGCTGATGTCTCTCAGTGTATGTCTTCAGGTCGAAAATAAAGTTCACATACCTAAAACAATAATTTAAAAGAAAAGTGTACCATGTTTGACTTAATACAAAAAAAAAAAAAATTATATGGCAAAAAACGATAAAATAAAAAATAAGGTAAATATGCAGAATTAGTCCAACCTCGAAAAATACTTTACAATTCCCACATTTATAAGTTTTCTGAGGTGCTGAAAACGAAAGTAAAGTTTAAAATTACGGCAAGCTGGTAGTTTCCAAGATATAAAGAGAGGTTAGTTAAAAAGTGGGGGATAATTTAACCTAAAACGACCACCAACTTTATGGCCAATTTTTTTTTTTACATTGTCAACGAGCAAATGTTTTTAAAATAATATTTTCGCCTCAAACAAGGCGAAGTGCCACTTTGATGTAGGAATGAACACAACTAAACGTAAAATGAGCACCTACAGCGTACCCTCTATATCCGACAAAAATTCTGTTTACACTTTTGGAAAGGGGATGCTCATTTTACGTTAAACTGTGTTCATTGTACGTTGACTCCCAACCCCCAACATAAAGGTGGATGTACTTATTTTTCTTCGCATTTATTTGTTAAAAAGAAAGCGCTCTAAAAAGAAACGATGGCCATAAAGAGGGTGATCATTTTACGTATTTTTTTTGTAGAAAAGTGATCCCTTACTTTTTAAAACTAACATTTCTTCATATCTTGGAAACTACTCGTTTGCCGTAATTTTAAACGTTATTTTCGTTTACAGCGCTAGTAAGAGTATCAGAATCTGGGGGGAATTTTTGACAACCTGCGAATAACATATACAAAACTCGTAATTTCTCTATTTTAAGTTGGTTGTTTATTTTCTTTATGGAATATCCTTCCAAAATAAACTATTAAAATTGTTTAAAAAATAATAGAAATATTATTTTCTTATTGCCGGCATTTTGTAAACACTATTTTTAAATAAAAACATATTTTTGTCATTTTTTTAAACACTTTTAATGGTTTATTTTGGAAGTATATGCTCCAAAATTCTGACAACTACAGGGCCACGACATTTACCACAAATAATTATTAATAAGCTTTTGGGATAACAAAAACGGCCATTAATTTTAAAAAATTTAATCTATTTCACGCGGTTATAAATATTGCACAGTAAAATAGTTGGACTTAAAAGATAAATGATTTTTCTTATTTAGAAATACTTAAACAAGGCATTCCGTTGTTACGATATCGCTTTTATTAAATAGTTAGGTGAAAGTACATAACATTTTCACCATACTCCCCATTTTAAAACTTGAGGGCATTTGTATCTCGACGGCATTTGCAGATAGTATATCAAGAAACCCATTCCACACCCTCGTAATCTGTTACTTTTAGTATTACTTAAAATCACCCCCTACCATAGTTAAAATTGTTTTGTAATAAAATTTAACTTTGAAATTTATCATTGTGTGCCGTGTCTTCGTTACTTTCATACGCTATACGTTGGTCTTCTGTATATTTCCGGGTTTGAAAAGAGTCTCCCCATACTTTCTATTTCAGCAAGATACACCGAACCCAGGTCTCACGTGTTTTAAATATCCATTGTATTCCATGAATGTCGTTTTATTTTTTTTATTTGCATTCGTAATAAAATTCGTAATGATATATATATATATATATATATATATATATATATATATATATACATACATACATATATATATGGTGTTCATATATATGTAAGCTTATATATATGGTAGTGCATATGTAAGTTTATATATATATATATATATATATGTGGGTGTGTTTCTATGCATATACATATATATATGTTCATATATATGTGTGTTTGTATATACATATATACATATATATGTTTATATATATGTGAGTTATACATATAGTTGTATTCATATATATTTATCTATATTCATATATATATATATATATATATATATATATATATATCCGTCTATTTTTTCGTTTAACGTGTAAAAAACGTTAAAAACTCATAACTTATTTTATGTTTCTTTATTTATATATTTCAGGGCTTAATAAAATATGCATACAATTTCTTCAAATTCTTTTAAAACAGAACACAATTTATAGTAATGATGGCAATGACTTAAATTTTTACATTTATCTTTTTTTCTTAGTCGGCATGTACTTTACTTTTACTTTAAATACTTCATTTAAAACTTTTACATTTGCTTTATTTTTATTTAAAAAAATACTCCACCTGTGGGCGGTATTCCCGAAAATGTTTTATTCACATCACAAGTGTAAATGTTAAATTGACGCACCTGTATTTTAAGGTAAGAATAATGTATATGTAAGTTGTTTCCTGTTTTTTTTTTTTAAATGGCATATCGTTTGTCAGGTTTGTGCTTTATGTAATACGTTTCCAATATCGGCAATCACTCGTGATGAGTATAATTGTTCTCCTGTCGTGGAGATTGTGTCTGGTTATTTGTTGGTTCCCAATATGGCTGTGGACGCTGATCCTTGACCCGCAATGTTTTTTGCAGTGGGTGCATGCGTGGGTAGTCACTGGGCAGTGGAAGTGGCGGAACGAGCTGCGTTGGTAGTAGATCCCTCCTTTTTCTGCTTCCTCCTATTTTCTACTGCTCTGCCTTCAGTGAGCATCCTGGTCCACATGCCCTTCTGAAGAATAGCATACTTCCGGCTGATGAATCTGATGTTACACTGTTTCTGATGGGTCTTTATGTTGTGATATATTTTTTATGTCTCCCTGGGGACCACTTTAATTCAGTTGATCGTAGAGCCTTTGTTTTGGAAGGCGGTTATCATGTGTGCGCATAACACCGCCCGTCAATCGCAGATGGTGTTAGATGATGCTTGTGGTGGTGGTAGGTATGTTGGCCTTCCTCAGGGCGCTTACGTTTGTTCGTCGATCCTCCTATCTAATCCTGAGGATCTTGCAGAGACAACGCTGGTGATACTACTTCAAGGCCGTCAGATGTTTGCTGTGGGTAGTTCAGCTCCCAGACCCATAGAGAAAAATGTGGGCAGAACAACTTTATTAATAGCAGTTTTATCCTGCTGTATATGTCCCGATTCTCTAACAACCGCGTCTATAGCCTGGCAAAGGGTGCACTGTGGCATCTGATACGCCGGTGAATCTCTGCACCGATGAGAGTTTTTTTGGAGGAAGGATTTCCAACGTACGCTAATTGATCCACATTTTCTAAGGTGTCGCCTTCCACCAAGATTGTGGGCGGCTGGGTGTGTGGCAGTATTTGGTTCACTTTTTGGCTGGGAATTTCTCATATAAATATCAGATCCCAGAAGCCGGTAAGCTCTTTCAAAACCATCCAAGATTCTCTGGAGGTTCACTTTTGAGTGCATAACCAGTGCATTGCAATCTTGGTATTGAAACCCCATTATGGACGATGTGAGAAGCTTGCTTATTGCGATGAACCTGCTGATTATAATAATCCGCCATCTGTCCTGTACCTGAGTCTGATTTAATCAAGTATGCTACGGATAGTGAGGTGAAGGATTGTGAGATAAAGATGGCGAACAGGTTTGGGATATGATGCAGCCCTGCTTGGCACCGGTGCCAACTTTGAAGGAAGATGTTTCCAAGTCGCCATTGCCGACCACAACCTCCGATATGTCATCATGAAGAAGTTTCAAGATTTTGAATTATATGTCTGGACATTCAATTTTGGAAAGTAGCGACACTAGGGCAGTTATTTTCACAGAGTTGAAAGCCTTTGTGAGGTCAATGAACA
Organism: Euprymna scolopes; assembly: GCF_053919585.1. Lineage (NCBI taxonomy): Eukaryota > Metazoa > Mollusca > Cephalopoda > Sepiida > Sepiolidae > Euprymna > Euprymna scolopes. The sequence goes on along the minus strand of NC_136489.1, from coordinate 74,676,704 downwards.
CCATGCACAGGGGAAAGTGTAGCTCCAGACATTTTTCCTGCAGATGATGACTGTAAAATTATATCAGATGTTTTTTCTAGCATGATAAAAGGCAAACTGCGACTCTGGTAGGATGTTTTCTGACAGCGGCAGCAAACGGTCGGCCAATATACGGGGTTGTACTGCGTCTGTTCTGGACAGGAGGGAGATACCTCTGTAGTTGCCCCAGTCCGCTTTATCACTCCTCTTGAAGATTGTGATGATCAAGGCATCACTGTATGCCGCTGGTATTTCCTTATTATCCCAGATTTTAGTAAGGAAGCTATGGATGTGGCAATAGCATTTTAGTCCGCCTTGATTGAGGATTTCTTCAGCAATCCCATCTAAACCAAAGGTCTTGTTGCTGCTCAGTTTACTGATGGCATCCTTGACCTAACTTTCCGTTGGGGAAGAGGCACCCAGGTGTTCAACAGCAGGGCGCTCAATAATATATAGTTGATAGCTTCCATCTAAACTTTGTTGTTTCGATTTAGGAGCTCCTGGAAGTGTTTTTACCTCTGAAATCGATGCCCACACTCTGTGTCAGCAGAATTTGTCCATCGTTGAATCAAAGAGGGTTTACACCACGCTAGCTGGGTCCATATACAGCTTTTCTAGTATTACAGAAACCTCTGAGTTAGCAAGCCTCTTGATTTCTAGGGCCTTTTCCACCCGTAATTTTCTCTTCGGCTCTCTGTCTGGACAAGTGTTATTATGTTTGAGTTGGTCTGTTTTGGGGCATACAGTTGATGTCATCTTGCAACATCCAGAAGGATTTTTTTCTTAGCGTCAATAAGATGTACTAAGACGTCGTTGTCATCGGATCAATCTAAGTGTTTATTGGTATTATAACCGATGGTGTTTTTGCTGGCCTAAAGAAATATTATCTTAAGCGCTTACCAGTATTCCTCCACACCCTCTGGATATCCTTCATGGAGCCTATCAAGAAGGGAGTTTTTAAACTGTTGCACCTATTTTGTGTCTCTCGGACGGTCCATGTGGAATTTTCTGATGAACTGTTATCTTTGTGTCTTTTTCTCCGTCTCACCTTCATGTTCATGTTATAGGAGTTGAGGAGGTAGTCAGTTAAGATTCGTCCGCACTGGTTATAGCCTAGCTAACGTGTGTTTCTTTTCCATCTTGGGCCTTTACAATCACATAGTTAATGAGATGCCTGCGCTCCGATCAGGGATGCATCCAGGAGGTTTTGTGTCGGTTGCTCTTACGGAATAGGGTGTTTGTGACCTCAAGCTCATGTACAGGATGGCTAAGTTGATATACATTCTCCACACTATCCCTGCCTAAAGTGTATTTCTGGAAGTAGTGATCCCTGCCAATCGTGGCATTGAAATCCACGAGTAGAAGTGTTGTGTCTTCTTTTTAGATGTTTTAAGTAACCTGGTCAAGGGGTGCATGAAAGATTGCCTTTTCTTTTTATTCTGTGAGTCTAAAGTTGCAACATAGGCACTCACATCCATGGCAATCTGGTTATTTTAGAGACTCAATCATAGAGATATGAGACGATCATTGATGTATACTAGAGATTCAGAATGTTGGGAAATGAGCTGGTTGTTGTTGACAAACCCATCATCATGGGTTTTGGGTTCAACAGCTGCTTTTCTCCTCATGAAAAAAGTGTATAAACTAGTCTCTTTTTTAGTCTAAGAGCGTCTCTGATTTAGCGGCGATGTCGATCTTGGCCCGCTTCGCCTCCCTGGCTAATATTGTAGTTCTTCTTTCTTGAAAATTGCTGGATGCACTGTCTATCACTGTTCGCACATTTTATTATCCAAAGGTCATTATTTTTCGTATTTTACCACACAGATGTGAAGGCAATCGGCGCAATATTCAGTCGGCTGCTATGAGGCAGGTTATTTTTACGGTGCCTTTTCTATCCCCATGTGGATGAGCAGACCAGATCCTTATTAGGACTACTCATACGTGGCTGCCGCTGCCGACATGTTCTTTCTGCCTCGGCCGAAGAGCAGGGCGACTGAATCAGACACCCATCTCCGATGAGACAATACATAGCAAGAACCTCCCATGCCTCACTGCCCTGCTCCCTATACTATTTCATGGGAGCAATAGGACTTTTGGGAGCAGTAATAGTAGGCCCTCCACGAGAAAGCCTATTAAAATGGGGTAACTGGTGCACAAGCTACAACCACACTGTCCTTGGCAAAAACTACACAAGGATCCAAATGCATGAGACCAAGACAATTGCGGATCCATCTTTGATGCAGTCTTCCTCTGTCTTTGTGATTGTTTTGGAGATTGCGCTGCTACCATCATGCGCGCACTACGCCGTTTAGGTAATTTTGAAAAGTTCTTAATCCGGAACACCTTACCGCCATGGGTGGCCCTACAAGGAGCATAAAGCTCCAGACGGCATCGCTCTCAGATTCACTGAGACACACTAGGTATTTTACATCGTCAAGGTAGCGGTCCCATTATATTAATGCTAAAAGAATAAAAAAAGTATATCATAATAAAATTAAACCCGACCTTACATCTTTTGGAGAGGATGCACTATCTGAATTAACTCAACGGGCATCTATATGTATCGGAACTTTTAACGATCCTAGGAAAGTCCTGGAGTTAACCTCACCTGCTTCTTGGAGGCAAACACTCTTTTCATTCTTCAACCCTTTATTTGTCTTTTATTAATACACGTTTTAACTTACACATTTGTCTGTTTTTATTATGGCTAATGCAGAGTATTAACAATATTTATTGAGGTTATAACATGCGTTCTATATTCATACCTATATACTACGGTTTTTACCCAACATCAACCTTGCATTTCCATTTGTTTTTGTTGATTTAAAATTATGATTTCGTTAACTAAAATCTTGAGATTAAAAGGTAATAGTTTTTCGGTTTTTTCTTGAGAAGATACTCTTTAGTAAAATATTACGTCTCATTATATTCATGCTGATATTCTTCATGATATATTCTTGCGAAATATCTGCGTAGAAATATTAGAGTAAATGCAAACTTCTTTCTATATATACTTATGTAAGCATATATATATTTGTTTTACATTTTTCCTTGAAATCTTCTCTGTCAGTTTTTGTTCTACAGACATTAAACTTAATATATAGGATATTCCACCCATGCGAACTTTTGGTTTGTTTTTTTTCCGAAATAATCGGTGCAAAAGTGTGAAAAATAAAAAAAATGGAATTTGGCAGGTGAAGGTAAAGCGACGGCATTACGAATATGCATGCGCAATGTAATAGCCAATAGCTTATGTTAAAATTTTAAGCCTTACAGCAAAAATGTCCTCCTGTCTTCAGCGTTAATGTCAAAGAAAAAAGTAAATCGTAAGTTAAACGTTTTGATTTCAATTATGGGTGGTGTCGTACGAATCATGTTGAAAAAAGCCTTTTAAATCATTACTATAAATAGGTGCAATATAATATAATGTACTAATAAATACGAAATCTGCATTAATCATAATATCATATTATATATATATATTAATTTATATATATATATATATATGTATATATATAATTAAATCTATATGAATGTATATATATATATTCATATGCATGTATGAATATATATACATATATATATACATATATATATATATATATATATATATATATATATATATATATATATACATACAGAATGAGATAGAGGAAATAGAATTTAAGAAAACGATATAGATAAATGGATATAAATAATCCCATGCACATTATATTATTGTATATGAGAAAGATTATAAACACTTTAATTAAAAGGGGCCCAATGAAGGGAGATTTTACACGATTTAATGTTAAGATATTTATCAAGGACCGATATTCAACCGACCCAGTCAACGTCTTGTTATATTTAATCTCGCGGTTATAATTATTACAGAATAGGGTGCGGACATGTAAGAAAATTGCAAAATCATATTTACCCATAGGTAAAATCTCGAACAGCTTTAAATTAGTGAAAAATATTTTCAATGGTTATATTTGACTTTGTAGTGATCACTATCACTTAAATAGTTTAACTCTTTATAAAAAAATTAAAAAGAATAATAAGGAACCGTAGCAACATATAAAAACAAATTAATCTATTTTAAATTATTTTATACACACTTTTTTATTTGCCACCGCTGTTTTAGTTGCTTCTCTTTTATTTATTGCCTTAACATATAATAGAAAAGTAAAGATTAGGTCGGATTTGAGCTCTCAATATTTATCAACAAATATCTATATAAAATAAATAACATAAATAAAATACTACTTTATATTCATATATAAATATAAATAATGTATCCAAATTAGAAGCAAATTAACATAATTGTAATAATTAATAACGAGATTTTCTACCCTGATGTATAAAATTGTAATGAAAAATGACCCATCCGTTATACTTTTTATACAATCAGCAACTGAAATAAATTAATATATTATAATATGAAATTCACAATCTACTTTTGAATAAACAAATAAACACGATATATTAATTAATAAAAATAATATATTTATTAGTTTTTTTCTATGAAAATCCGTGATGAAAACCTGATCATTACAAAGAAACTATTATAAGTCATTTCTCTGAAAGTAGGAAACAATAATATTTCAAATGTATTGTTTACTTATTTTACATCAAGATATACATTTTGGTCATTAATATTATTAGTGTACATGAATATTATTTCAAAATATGTATTGAAGAATACCAAATTAATATCTAAAATATAAATGCCTGCATAAAACTAATTATTAATTAGAAATACAAATAAATGTAATACTAAATGAATATAAGATAAGTATATCCATTACTAAGAGCATTATACTATGAGACAAGCAAGTTAATCAAAAATATATTAATTAATAATGAGAGATAATTTGATCTGTTTACCCCATTTTTTGTATTTTTGTATCTGAAAGCGGCCTTAAGAAAAACAGTTAATTTCAAAACATTCTGCACCCGTAATATTTATTCCAAACGAAAATGAGTTAAAATAATTTCTGTTACTTGAATGCCATGAATTTCTATTCTGGCTGGTGTTATTAGTTTGCTGCAATGTGTTTTTAAAGTAAAATCTAGTTTGGCACACATCGGCATCTTTCTAAAAAATTAAAGGTGATTTGGCTCTTTTAAAGAAACAAATGGCTCTTAATATCCAAAAATTTTAGATCATCAAGGATAATATCATTATTCTTCTAACTGTAAGTGAAATATGTGTTTTGAAAATAAATAAATATTGTTTGGATAAAAAATAATGTATTATAAAAAAAAAAAATTATATACAAAAATAATGTATTATTTCTGTTCATTTTTTCTTTTTATACATACACACTTACCAATTAAATTTTGTTTATGCAGTATAAAACAGCCAATTACACAAAATTTGATATAAACTCAAGTACAATGAAATAACTAAAATAGTATCATTATCTGCCATTATATGTCGGAATTTCCCTCCAAGCACTTTCGGATTTGGTGACATTCGTAGACATGACAGAAATTTCTACAGAGCTGAAAAATATATATCACGCGTGTTACATGTTGTCATATGAAAATTTTAATAAAAAAAACAATTTATTGCATCGGTCATTAAGTGCAGTGTATTAAGGACCGTAGAAAAAACATTTATTGTTTATGTCTAAGGGATTTATCGCTAAGCTCTGATTGGTCAAAATCTCTTAGTATTTTTGTCACTGACCAGGGTCTTGCAGAGATGTTAAAAGTTTACGCATGCTAAATGTTTCTTCTAACAAAAAAAGAGTCGAAAGCGCGTGTCCCTCAGATGTTATGAATTCTTCATCTAGCTCATAGTATTACTTTAGCGCACGTAGATATTGTGACTTGTAATTGGCACAATTCTGATAGAAACCAATTCTGATAGATACCTCTAACAATATAAACTAATTGAGTAAATGTTGGAAGAATTTTTATTGGATTTTTTTTTATTTTAAAAGTTTCTGTTTTGATTAGGACATTTATGTTTTAGAAGTATCGATCGACGTATTTATTAGAACTATTTGTTATATCGTTGTACACTATATATATATATATATATATATATATATATATATATATGTATATATATGTATATAGGTATATATATACATATATATAAGCTTGCACTATATATATTTGCACACTATGTATGTACTATGTTTTCGAAGTATCGATCGACGTATATATTAGAATTATTTGTTATATCGTTGTACACTATATATATATATGCATATATGTGTGTAGAGATGTATATATATATATTCGCTTGCACTATATGTATTTGCACACTATGTATGTACAGTATATATATACATATATATATATATGTATATATATATATATTAAAACATTCATGCATAAATTATTTAAAATGAGTCATTATGGATCAATAAGTTGCAACGCCTAAATGGATTTTACTGCTAGGCTGTATGGATTTTTTCATAGTTAACATTAGATATGCGTTTCTTTATAAAATTAAATTGTTTTGCAATAATCATAAACAAAATGACTACATTCCATAACCGATCGTGTCGGTTGTTTTTTAATATGTGTACTTTTTATTTTTTGTCTCTTTATATTTTTTGTTGTGGCTAGATTTATTGTAATTTGCCTGTTGATCCTAACACAGCTATTTAATAACAAAGTACATTTTGTAATCCATCAAATCCTGTAATTAAAAAATTACGAAAGTAATAACGATATGCGTCAATGCAGATGTGCGTAATATTTTTTACATCGAAAGAACCCGATATATATATATATATATATATATATATATATATATATATATATATATATATATATATATATATCCGTCGGTACCGACTACCGATGTAAATTCCTGTATATATTATACAAAAAAAAAAGTATATTGCTCTTATTTCGAGAAAGGTTTTTTCCCTAATAATAGAGCACTGTATGGGATTTCTTTTTCATCAAAATGTACAAGTATATATATATACATATATATATATATATATATATATATATATATATATATATATATATATATATATATATATATATATATATATGCATTCAAATAAGGGGAAGGTCACCAACAATGTGTATTTTTTACATTATTTTAATATACCGTGTCTTGGTTTTTCATTAAAAATTATGTTTAGATCATTGTAATAATGTTTTTAAATCATTGAAATTGTTTAAAGGAAATCGCGAATTGGAAGATGGCCCAAAATAATCCAAAAGGCCGAAATCCGTTGAATAATTCACAAATATGTACAAGGAAAGGGGGGGCCCCAATAATAATAATAAACGAAAAATAAGAGATGCTTTTAACACGGCTGCCGAGAATAAAGTGTAATTTTTAAAAATCAGTAAAGAAGAAAAAGAGAGAGATAAAACAAGATTAAATGGTGATAGAATTAAATATAAATTAGAAAAGCTAATGTCAAAATGAACCAGACAGGATAACGTTTAAAGGCCCGAATATTATAGGGCAAAAAAGGAGGTCAACGGATATGTACAGGTTATTATTTATGAAAATGTCAGCAAGAGTTATTAAAAGATACTAAATAGAAAACATAAATAAATAAATTAGTAAATGAAGAAATAAATTAATAAACAAAAAATAAATAAAAAATAAATATAAAATAAAATGTAAAAAAAAGTTTAAGAAGAGGGGTGGCCGTATCTGCAAATTCCGGATAAAGCAAGTAAGTATGTAAGTAAATGCATATAGTAAAATATAAGTAAATATACATACAGAATATGAATGTGTAAGTTGATTGATATAATTGATAGATAAGAATATTTAAAGACTAAAACGGAAATTGCAGATGAAAACGGTCAAGAAAACAAGAAATAAAGAGTAAAAATAAAAAAATTATTGAGTTAAAAAGTATTAAAAAAGTATGTAGAAAAAATTATAATGTTAAAGAAAACGTATATATATATATATATATATATATATATATATATATATATATATATATATATCTGAAAGGTTAAAGTAATAGTTATGTAATTTCAGAATTACCATAATTAAATTTGGACTCATGTTTACAGAAAGAGATCAGTTCGTTTTTAGAATTTACTATATTGTTACTTTGAGGGAAAGTAATTATAGTTTTAGCTTCGGTTGTGCAGAGGCGACATAACTTAGAGCGTGGAGTATAAGACTTAATTTTTTATGATAGTCCATTTGATTGAGAAAGGGGTATTATTAGAATTAAGTTTTTAAGTAAAATGGCTAGAGAAGCTCCTTGGTTATTATTAGAATTATGGTTGATAAAAGCAGAAATGTGGGTTGATATTATTTTCTTAATAAATGTGGAAGTAGCGCCGATATTGTATGCACTTTATTAAAAGCTCGAGGTCTTATGTTAATATTAATTTGCTGATTTGTATTAATGAAATATTTTGAATTTTGTTCATTGTGTTCAACAAAAGGTGGGACAATAATAGTACGACTGTTTTGGAGGGGATAATGATTGTTGTTCGCGTTAGGATTGCCGGTAGGAGCAATATTATTATTATTATTATTATTATTATTATTATTATTATTATTATTATTATTATTATTATTGCTAGTTGTACGATTGTGGATGGAGGGGATGCTCGAGTGGTATATTGGATTAGTAACTATATCAGATGGAGAATGGGAAGAATTGTAATTTTTATTATATATATATATATATATATATATATATGAATATAACAAGCAGGACCTGTAAACCTGCGTTGCCATGTGGACCTAACCCCCCCTGCGTATAAATTTAAATTACGGTTGTTGGTATCCAAACCAAAAATTCCGCATATTAAAATTGGTATTAGAATAGACACAGTTAACCACTGCATGGTACGGACGTTTGTCCGAGTAGACACCGCAACCTCCGCATCTTAAAAACGACCGTCAAAATAGATTCCCAATATTTTATGAGGATGTTGCTATAAACAGTGTTTACTCCATATCAGACCTTGATATTGGAAAATACTATAGCAGACAATATATTATAAAGTTGAAAAAACAGGAAAAATATAAAAAAGAGAACATAAACCCCCACCCTATCTAAAAACAAAAATCCCGTAAATTTCTAAATGTACGCATTAACAATCCGCTTCCACCCACCCAAAAAATTAAAGCTTGGCAGACATATGGTCATCCCACCAAAAGAAAATGCACACCGTGAAACTTTATATATATATTGATAGATAAGAATATTGAAAGACTCTATATATATATATATATATATATATATATATATATATATATATATATATATATATATAGATAGATAGATAGATAGATAGATAGATAGATAGATATACTGGATTCACGTAAAACTTAAAAATATCGAATAAGAGAGGGGTGGTTTGAGGTGTGGGTGGAGTAGGGAAATCAGAATACCAGAGCGGATGCGAAAAATAAAAGCTTTCATAGATAAGAACCGTAGTGTGTCTATGGAAACAATAAGTTCACAGTTTGATTTCAGATGAAATTGTAGACCAAATTATTAACGTGAAGCCGAGGATGCAGAAGGTTTGCGCTAAGTTGGCCCCAATGAATCAATCCATAACTTTATACTTGTCACAGATTATTTGATCAGAATCGAAATCAAGAAACTCCCTCACATGCTCACACAAGAGAATTTCAGTAGCGCCTCCCAGTAGTTGTTAGAGCTTTACAAATAGTGCAGTTTAGCTATAGGAGATTGCTTCAAATAGACTAGAGGTTTGGATATACACTATCAATAAACGTGCCCATACGAATAAAGTCTGTAACAATATACAATGCTCACTCAACATATTGTATTCATTAAAAAATACTAGTTAGCGTATTGGTTCTAAAAAGCGTGTTGTTCTTTCAATAATTCGCGTCTGGCGTTTATAATAAAAGATAACACGTTTTACTTTATTCTAGCTATCACATCCTCATGTTTATTAGCAAATTATTGTGTTATCATGATTATCTAATCGCGAAAAGGGCCCAAATGATCCAATACTTACCCACCGTAATAATGTCAAAACATTAGCTAATTTAAACTCCAAGCACGACGTTTATCCTAGCTATTTCCTGTTTTTTCTCTTTCAACAAAAAACGGATTGGCAGGATATATTTTCAGAAACTGATTTACGCAAAATCATACAATTAAATAAACAAGATCTATTTGATTATGTCTTTTGTTTAATCGCCTCCTACTTTTTACCCTGCATTTGATCTGAAACAAAAAACATACGGCAATCTTTCTTAATCTGAAACTGCCAATGTAAATAATACCGTATTTTCTTCCATACGAAGTTTCTACGTGAGACTTTAACTTCGACTGCCATGACCTTCTCTCATCACGCATTAAACTAGTAAAGCTAGTAAACACACACACACACGCATATATATATATATATATACTCCAAGAAAGAATCATGCATGAATCATTTACTGTGTCAAGTAATTTCACACACACATAAACGCACACAAGTTCGTCTAAAATTGTCCTCGTTCATATAAACGCCTCTCTACACGTGGATATATTAAGAGTTTTGATTTTTTAAAAAATAGAATTTCCCTTTATTCACATTGATCTATTATTAATCCTCGTTTATTCCTGTGTTCCACATCAAATATACAACGTACAAGACAGATAATATATACAAAAATAATCAGGCTTTCAGACCGGTTCCCGTTAGATCACCGAATTTATGAGAAATGTGGCTGATCATCACTAAAGTAAGGGACTATTTGTGAATCCCACATGATGTATCTGCTCTCCGCTTCTCTCGGCATTATTAGAAATCGTCCTTAGTTCTAATTTCTGATAAACTGAAGCAAAGAGGTTGTGGTGGTCATTGCGCAAGGCTTGATACCCAACAACTTGCGCAGTTTCTCTTACAGAGCGTATCCATTGTATCTTGTGACTGAACAAAGCCTCATCGTAGATAATTTAAAAGGTTAATATACACCACAAACTCAAAATTAAGTAAATCTATTTATCTTGGTCTTATATGTTTCTATCAAATAGAAGTAGGAATTAATAGGGACGCATATTTACTTAGCAGTTAACACATTTTCTCTTTGAACCTTGATATGCACTTAATGCGCAATGATAAAAAAGACTACTTCATCGGACCTGAAAGAATAAAATGATGTAGAAAAAAGTCCTCAACTTCTGAGATTAAATCAGTGTATAACCGTCTCGCAACAAAAACTAATAACTGCCAATGTTTTCTCTTTTGTTTCCTTCTGTTTCATTAAATTAGATTCATTCTTGTCCATTTCTTCATTTCGAATTAGTGTAAAGTTCATTTTTGTTTTATTCATGATTTTATTTGAAAAAAAATTGATGAAAGTGAATGCGTTTTTTATGTTATGATTCTGTAGTATCCATCACTTGAAATGTACGCCCGTTTACCTCGTAATTGTCTCCCCCTGATGAACCGAAAGAGATAAAATGATCGCTTGAACTATTTTTCCGAGTGGAGTTTTGTTTTTTTAATTTACTTTTCTATTTAATCTTAATCGTTGCTTTTTTTGTACTTTTAGGTCAGAATTTATTAAACAAATGTGCATGGAAAAAGAATCTGCAACAATTTTATCTGATTTTTTTTTCTTTTCTGCTTGAAATTCATTTTAAAACAAAGGCACGTATAAAAATAAAGTGTTATAAAATCGCAAATATCAATTATTTTTTTTCTGTTTCATCTAAATTGTGTTTTATTTCCTTTGTTTGAATTGATTTGAAAGAAACCGCCTCTTTGTTAGTGGAGATAATATGCTATTGGACATGATATTAGTCGTAAACTATAAATGAGGAAGGACATTGTGTGGGTTCAATTCACCACGATTTATGGTGAAATTTTCGAATGTAATAAAATGAAAATACTATTACTCCAAATTGAACAATATATTTGATTGGTAAGCTAATCTTTTCCGAACAACAATAATAATAATAATTATGGTTACACGATGTTTATAAGTTTATGCTCTATTGCGACCTATTTTTTAGAATCTCTATATAATATTATCTTTACTTTTTAAACACAAACATTTCAAATTATAAATTTATTCCCTTCGACCTGAAATGATAAGACCTCTGATTATTATTATATTAAATCTGAGTAGATCAATGCGTACGCCATTAGGTCATTTTTTCATCTTAACGTAAATCGAAACATTAGCAAGGATAATTTTTCAATAGTGGGTGTGTCGACCTATCGAAATTGGAAAAAAAATTAGTCCACATAAGAACATAATACGATATACATTCCCCACATTGTAAAACGAAATAAATGTGATTATATTCCAGAAATACGCCTAAGATTTCCTAAAATTTTTCAATATTAATGATATATTGTTGATAGTCTATATAAATTAAAGAAACTGTTAATAAACATTATATAAAGAATAGATTGCTTCCCATAGAAGTTAGGCGTGAGTTTCTCTTGTAAGTGAAACAATTACTCAGACTATTTATTAACACCGGAATTAAACTGATTCAACTTGTATCTTTTCTCCGTCAGAGTAAAATACTAGAAAGGGTCAATTTTTACATGCTAGGTAGGAGAATAATGTGTTGCTCATTGCGAAGCTTCTGAAGAGTGATTGATGTAGCAGATTTATTTGTATTCTCTTCAATTTTGTAGATTCGAATTAACTGCAGTTTTGTTTCATATTCATAAAATAATTAATTAACAATATTGAAAGTAATATATTTTCTATAATTTCACAGTAAAGAACAAATCTTATTGACCAATATATTTTCGGACAGTTAACTAGTCAAGTCCATTTAAACAATCATTATCTCTTATATCTGTCGTCTTTCAGGACGTTTTACCACCGAATCTATACGACCTCGCTAGTCTCTCGATCTTGGATGAAGTTTGCAGGTCCCAAACACTTTCCAACCTTATGTCATGTAGCAGGTTACCGATGTACGTGATTCTTTTTCAAACACGGTTGGTATCCAGAGATCTAGCTTGCTTACTTTCTTTTCGCTCTTCGGCTATTCACATCATTCTCTTCTGTACTTTCAGTGACACTGGTGGTAGGTCACCATAAAGCTGTTGGTTTGTTGCATGGCTCCTCCAGGATGTATTGAACGCCATCCTAAGTATTACTGTGTAACGGCCATTCAGTCTCTACTTCGGCGAATTTGTAAGAGTCCATGTATCAGCACCATAGAGAAGGACTGTTTTTACTCTCAACAAATAGTTTTACTTTTATCTTTTCTGAGAGAGTGGATGACCATATCTTCCTCAACGTATGACATGTACACAATGCAAATGCGTTTCTTACTTCAAAATCACTTTCAGTGCTCTCTCAGCATCCTCACAGGGAAATTGATGTATTCGATAACTTTGAGCACAATCCCATCAAGTCCTTTCACCGCAATTGGATCAATGTGATTGAAGGCCTGTATCTCTTTTGTCTTGGGATTGCAGTTCAAACCTACCAATTGTGCTTCCTTTTCCAGATTGCTTAGGACTTCTTCGGCTTGACCAATTATCTCAGTTAGTAATGCTAGGTATCAACGAAATCAGGATTAGTAATACCTATGGGTTGACCAAGCTTGCTCTTTCGCTTGTGCAGACGAAAACCAAGTTTCTATTCATTCTATTGAATGTCTTTCTTAGAACATACTCAAGTATTGTGGCAAGGAGGTAAGGTGCTAATGTGTCTCCTCGTAAGACTCCAGCAATGATACTGAAAAAAATATGTTTTTCCGTCTGGTCTTATACTTGTTGTGCTTCTGTTTTCACAGATTTTAGTTATTGCTTAGAGTAGATGAGGTGAAACCTCATAAGATTTCAATATTTTCATCATCATGCGTTTGTGTATTGAATCAAACGTCCTTTAGAAATCTAAGACACTATGATTACTTTCCGTGTATGGCTCTCATTCCTTCTATCAATCGCAGTCTCGCGAGCATATGAGCAATTGTTGAAGGTCCAGGTCGGAAAAGAGTTTAGTTTGGATGAAGACGTATCTATTTTTGGTTGTATTCTGTCTAGCATCACTTTGTTTACACCTTTTGAGACGATTGATAATGAACATATGCCTGGATAATTTTTATTTGAGCTCAGATCTCCTTTCTTCGGAAATGGGATCATGCCAATCTTGGACCATTGACCAGGTTTCACATTTTCAAAAAGCTTATTTAGAAAAGAAAGTATAATGTCGCCCAGATCGCATCTTTTCAGCACTTCCGGAGTAACAGTGTCTACTCATGATTGTTTTCCATCTTTCAGTTTCTTTTTAGCAAATTAGTTGTCTTCCAATGTGAAAACGCCATGAACTTTTGCAGATCTTCTTCATCCATTTCGTTTGGAAGCGCACATCCTGTACCAAGTAGGTTGCTAGAATGTTCAAAGCACGTGCGAACCCGTTCTTATTTTAGTTTTTATTAAACATGCTAATCATTACAACAACAAATCTGATAAAATAATAAGCAATTATAAATTTACATCTATATACTGATGGTCTATTAAATAATGTTTTTAAAAGTATCGATTAGTTTATTCATATTTATATGATTAATCAGCTAGATTGGCGTTTCTAACATTACCAAACATGTTCAAAGAAACGTAAGTAAATATAAATGTAATTAAAATTCATGAGATGTAATTCTGTGAGTCGATACTGCAAACTTTGGAACTAAGTACTTACTGATGAATAATTACAATTCCTATTCTTTACCAAAAAGTGACGATGCAAATATTTTGACCAGTTTCAAAGTTATTGCATTAATTTTATAGAGAAAACATTGTGTTTGCGAGTCAAATCAATTAAATACATCAGGTGTAAAGATAAGAAAATTCAGTTAGTGTTTCGATTGAGGCAACACCAAGATAATTTGTCAATTATCCTTTTAGGTTTCAATAATTTATTGTTTTTATGTACTACGTGTTTTCACACAGGCCATCATCACAGATCTCTCTTTAAGAACACAGTGTTCTTTGGAGTCTGTGTTACAAAGAGTCTCCATATTTCATGTACAACCTATTATTATTATTATTATTAATATTATTATTATTATTATTATTATTATTATTATTATTATTATTATTATTATTGTTATTATTGTTATTATTATTAGTGGTGATATGATAATTATTATGATTATCATAACCAAAATAATAATAAGAAGAAGAAAAAGTAATAGAAGAAAAATAGGTAATGACAGGAATCTGATAATCTGACATGTTCTCAGAAAGAATGTTATTGCATCCTTAAAGTTTATCTGCAACACTCAGTAGGCCTATTCGAAACACATTCAAGATATGAACATATTTTCCGTATTAATTACTAAATTATACAAACGATAATAAAAAATGCAAAAATTAATCGATTCTATTAAGACATTTGCGAGGACTTCGGAAACCAGAACTTAAGATAACACCAAACTTATTGGATTCAGCAATCACTGAATACAAGTAAATATTAATTTTCTGAAATAATCCAGCCAATGTGTATTTTAAAGACCGACCCATTTTTTGTGATGCTGCCAACATCATAAATTCGCTTTAGTAAGTGGGAGGATTTCTTTATCCAGTAATTATTTTCACATTCATGCCTCAACGCAATCCAATTATATATCTAACTTGCAGAGGTGTGGTCTATACACTGAACTAAGCTAACATCTAAGATTTGGACAAATACTATAGTATGTTACATTTTAATTACTATAATTTAGGCGAACATTCCGAGAGTATAAAATTGCATTTGTGATTTCTAGAATGACAGGCCAATTGTGAATCCAATAGAAAGTTATAAAGTTTGAGTTTATTCAGTAGGCGAAAATATAATTTGAAATGTAATATCCGAACTGATTGGTAGGCAAACTGTTATTTGTAGACATAATACCCTTTATCTATTTTCTGGATGAAAAATCACACAGCCTCAGTCAATTGAAATAAAGGTGTGACGATAATTTTAAGTGCAGCATCAGTAACTGATTTGTGACACACCATGCAAACTAGTTCCAATAAACAATGCCACAGAATATGGCTTAACTCATGGAAGTCACATCTAACACAGAATAAAAATGTGCATTAACGGTTGTATGGTAAAGGAACAACGTTTTTCAAAAGAAACCTATAATTTTAATGTGATAAAGACGTAATTTATTTTCCTAGTATTTTTAAATAGGGAATGATTGTTAATATTTGGATTCTCCGGACAATTATGCCTATCCAGATTATTAATTGCATAACGTTCTGGACGATTAAACTTCCGAACTTCTTCACATATATCTTGCGAATGCAAACATATTTCTGTACAACTCGGGAAGCTGCACCGATTTCGACTGCATTCTTTATTTAATCGATTATCGTAACGCGTCCTTTTTTTATCAAACATACCTTGATAAAAGTAATTAGTTGTACTTTTAGAGTTGCTCGAATATGAGCAGTAATACTTTATTCTTCGGGTGTGGGTAATATCTATCTTAATTCACCAAATACAATATCTACTTTGCCAAGGCACGTTGATTGTTTTATTTCGACAATATATCATTTAAATAGTCGAAGTAGAAATGAGAACATTAGTCCCAAACTCGGTATAATATGTACAAAAAGGTGTCTTAATTTTTAAATTCCAACCACTACGCAGACAACAGTTTTTATTTGATAGTGACACGTAGCAAGACTGGTGTAAATTTTTTGTCCGCTCGGCGAAGTATTATGTTAACCAGGCTTTATACTGCGAGGAGATTACTATTATCACAGTAGTTAATAATGCATGCTATGTTACAAAGGTTACACCAATTTAGTCTTTTTAATTGCATAGCTATTTTCTAATCGTCTATCACTATGTTTACATTTATTCTTTCAAACAAAAACTTCATTTTTTAAAGTTTTATATTATTAATCAAGATAATCGATTAATCTATATTCCGTAAAGCCGACTACATTTTTATCTCTTAGTTTAATTACGAAACAAATGATAAAGCCGCACGATTCAGTAAATGAGCATTGCAGATAGGACGAATGCCAAAGTGTAACGAGCATCATGAGATAGAAATATTAAGGCAAATCTATGTTTTGAATTGTATTGAAATTAAAAATGAAGATATCGAACGAAACATTCAAATGGGATGCGGTTTTTATAAGAAAAGCCTGCCAAAACGACGACCTTAGAGGCGCTCGCACTTTCAGTGTTGTGTTCGGAAGCCAAATTATCGCAGTTGCCATCTTTTTGTACAAATTAAAATTAAATTGGATTTTATATAAGTATAACGGTGGCTGACTTGGGAATGTGGACAGAGTTTCCATGAGTGATCGAACAGAACAAAAAACATAAACAGTGAGTTAGTGAAATTATTCGCTGGTCACAATATGTGAACCTTTTTAAATACTTAAACAAAATAACATGAATACATATTCTTTAACAATATCCAGGAGACGTCAGTTCTTTACTACTGGAATGTCATGAAATGATAAAACTCAAAAGGAAGAATATAGAAATTAGTGTTATATACACTGAAATTTAAAATGCAAGCAATTACATTCTGGAATACCAGCAGTGACCTAAAGGATAAAAGTGATATTTCTACACACAGTCTAAGAGGACGACTATTGCTGTTGATGAACCAGCCTTCATGGTGTGACAGCTCGTATACATAATAGAACGTAGGAATTTGATAAACATATGAGAAAGTAAGGAGTAGAACTTTTTCTGCCCTATAGGTGGAGCAAACTCTATTTGCAAAAAAAACTTGTCCATTGGTTTTCTTTCATATTTCACCAGTAACTGTTTAAAACTTGAAAATTAGTGTAAGTTTTTTTTTAATGGTTAAAAAGGTTCCTTAAAATCGTTAAAATAAATACGCATTACTATAGTACAATAATTACAACCGTTCATTTATTGAAGAATGCATTAATCTAATTTGTTTGGATGTGAAGCTTGGGTCATTCCTTCCTTTTGGAACTCGATAATATAAATATTCGTTCTGTAGGTCTGTGCAACTTTATTTTTTTGAATAGTAATCCTGTAATATGTTGACTTTATCAATCTTTACTAGGTTGCTTTCTCTGCGTTATATAGTGTATGATATATGAATTTAAAGATTATCAGCAGGATATTTGGCGAAGTACGAACCTAACTGATCTGGAATGATGATGGAAAAACTGTGCTTGCCTTTCCTTAGAGTGATTAATTAAGCAAATAGCTAGAGGGAAATTAGAGGGTGATAATTGTGTTGGTCGGTTCTCTTATCAGAGTTTATGAATGCCAGGAGCATAGCAGAAGGTGTCCACCTTCCAGGAAAGTGCAATGGAGCGAAACATTGGTTATAGAATTTTTAACCAATAAACGCAAGCAAGTAATTATTAATTAAGCATAGGTACAGCTGAGAGGATTATAAGTTTTATAACACGCATATATACTGGGTGAATCACGGGAAACTGGTATTTTTATTAGAAAGCTTCTTTTCATCCAATAGTAAGGGATATGAGGGAGGAAGCTTGTCTTAATATCTAATAAGATGCCGTTTATTCTGTTGTTATTTATTACAAACCTCTGTTTTCCGTAACTCTCACTGTATCTATCTATCTATCTACCTAACTATCTATCACCCTCCCTCTCTCACTCTCTCTCTTTATCTATATATATATACATCGAGAGAGAGAGAGAGAGAGAGATATCTACTTTTTTAAAATAAATAATTATATGCATCTCAAATTTTGACGATTTAATTAATAATAACCTATCTGTCCCATATTGAAACTACTTTATACAATTAGATCGTGTTTTAGTACTAGTAAGAAGCTGGAATATTCGAAGAAAAAATTAATGCACATATTTTCGTTTCCCGACATAAAATCGACTTAAAAAACACACATAATAAACAATTATCCGTTTACCGCACTATTACCACTGATATTTCCCCACTAAAACAAACCTATTACGTAATAATATTAAAAGTAGAATACACATGTCTCGAACTTAGTCATCAAGAACAAAATCATATTTGATCCATTGGAATATAATATCCATTGTCTTTATAACTAACTTATTAAACTGCCTTATTATGTCTTTTACTAAATGTGGAAAAAGATCTATAAACGTAATTAAACGGACAGTACAGTCTCGGGGCTGTTGCCATTATACCGAAAATTTTATACTTGTTTAAGCGTTTCTAGTTTACAAATTATGAATTACTTTCTACAAAGAAACATACATACCTGATATTTTATTTTATATATCTATATAAATCAATATATATATATATATATATATATAGAGAGAGAGAGAGAGAGAGTGAGAGAGAGGGAGAGAGAGAGAAAAAATAAATACACCAGTCTCGACCATGTTCCAGTTTTGTAACGAGAAGGCTACAACAGAAACTAGCACTGATTTTTCTAAAGCTGTTCAAACGATGCCTAAAAGAGAAATATCTACACATACATTGGAAAAATCTTATTAATCTGTCAATATCAAAATGCTGGAGATCGGCGTATTTTTTTTACCTCAGTACAGACTAAATATTTTTTGTGTGTCATGAATTGGTTTCTTTGCCGCGTATTAAATTGACAAATATGAACCCCTATAGCAGAAGTAACATACACTGTGGCAACCAATATAGTTTCCGATCTGCGAGCACGACAGCTGATGTAATGATTGTAATTTCACATAGAATATGTGAATCTTCGATGGCGGTTTACTGATCAGTTCTTTACATCTCTATGAACGTTGCTAGGGTTTAGCATAAAAGTCTAACAAGCAAGCTTTCAAACGGTGAGTATCTGAGAATGTCTTCGAAGTTATCGACTGTTTTCCATAAGTATAAACGCTTGCGTGCCTCAATGATAAAGTCTTGGCCTAATTCTGTTTATTATCCTCATCAATGATTTCCCAAATCACAATCTTATTTAACATGACGACATATTTGAAAACATCATGAACGTGTATGGCAAACTTCAACGGTCAAAAACGACCAATATATTTCTTTGCCCTTTTCTCTGCCATTCAACAAGTCGTTATTTTTACAAATAAAAAAGCAAGCTTCCATATTTTTACAACAAACATTAAGATTCCAATTAAATTCTTATTTATATGAACGATTCTTGTCTGAATTAATTTACTTTCTTTGACAATGTTCTTGGTCTGATGTTCACCCCTGATCTGAAATGCTACCCCTTTATAAAATATGTTGCCAAAGTCGTTGGAGAAAATGTTGTGCCATTTGAAACCCGCCCCCAAATAAAACACTCTTGACGCAGTCCTCTGCCTGCGTTTACAGCATTACTTAAACAGAAATTTGTCGAGATGGTTGAAAAAATGATAATCAGTAAAAATAGGTAACGAGAGTATACCGAATGAGACAGAGTTTCGTAGCCAATTTTGTTCAGCTTCTGCAGGGGCGATAACAAAGTGTTCTAGGGAATTATCGGTAATGAGGGGTTGGTAGTTTCTGTTAAATAATTCTGGGTGTTGTTTTTTGGAGATCCGATACATTTTATCTTACTCCGAAGTGGGTGCAAAAAAATATCTATATGTATTATTAGATTAAAAAGATAAGTATAAAAAAGAGATACAAAATAAAAGGCAAAAAGAGATAAGTGATTGAATAAGAATTGAAAAACGTAAGATGCGATAGAGATGGAAGCTTAAGTTAGAAAATAGTGAATACGAAGAAGAAAAAATAAATAATAACAAAAAAAATAAATATAATAAAATATAAACAAAATAAAAATATAAGAAGCCAAGCCCAATTAGCTCACTTGCAACTTAATATAAAAACAACAAAAAGATAAAATGTAAATAAAGTCACTTTCATAGCACCATAATTTAATGCGTTACTATATTTTGCTGCATTGCTAATATTAAAATAAATAATTTATATTATCATAATATAATAATTTGACTATATAAGTACAATCCGTAAGAAAGAAAAATAACTAAATAGTAATAACGTTAAAAATAATATAGTATTGCCGAAAATAGTCAGTAACAAATGCTTTCCAGTTACGTACACAATAAACTATTCATATCTGACTGCGGTACTAAAGTTTTGCTGCGTATTTGGTACCTTCGGTCATTTTGGACAACACCTCTGTTTCACTTACAAAAGAAGAGGAATTATCCCGAAATAAATTAAAGTCCCATACCGCCAACAGACTGTAAATCTTCCCTGGACACTTCAGCTACTTTGATGATGTTTGTATGATAAAGGGAAGTGTGTTTAATAAATAGATATGTAGATACGTCTCTGCCATTATTGCTACACGACCATACATGACTGCTCGTTTTATTTTTTATTTCTCTAACCTTACATACACGCGCGCACACACACATATATATATACATATATATATATATATATATGTATATATATATATATATATATATATATATATATATATATATATATATATATGCACCTTTTTACGATCAAGACCAAGCTTATCAAGCCCAGGACGCTACGCAAAATATAAAAAAAGTAAAGGGTACCGCCAGAAATGTTAATCCTTTAAAAGGGATGCTATTTTATTTTAGAGGATGTATATATATATATATATATATATATATATATATATATATATATATATATATATATATATATATATATGCACCTTTTTACGATCAAGACCAAGCTTATCAAGTCCAGGACGCTACGCAAAATATAAAAAAAGTAAAGGGTAATTTTAGAGGATGTTTAATGAAGAGACTGTTCACATTGAGCATAAACGCTAATGTTATTGTCGGTAATTAAGTCTACTCGCGCTATGCAGGGAGCGGTAATAACAATGAAGATCTGCTCAAGGAATGTTGATATAATTCTTAACATGTTATTACTATGGCTCTTGCTCAAGTAGATTTTATTAATAAGTGCTTTCTTTTTATATTTTATTAGTAATGCTTCTTGTATTTCAAGTTTCCGTTTAATACAATTCAAAATAAAACAACTATTAATTAAATACACTTTAGATATAGTAATAATATCCTGGAGTGTTTGTAGAGTTATTAATTTTAATAGCTTTGCAAATATGTCAGGATGCTATTAATTTTAATCAATGAAAAAAAGGATAAAATAATTGACCATCAAAAGAGAAAAAAAATTAAATAAATATTATAAATTCTTTCAAAGCAGTAACATATATTCATGCATGACTGTGAATCCTGAAGGATTGGAAAGTACTTGGATCTTTGATTAATATGGGGATTACACTGGGCAGTTCCCACCAGGATCGATAATAAAATTAATAGAGAACAAAAAAAACGTATACTTTATTCAATGAAATATACCATAGAGAAAAAATGCTGCCTAAATATATAAATATATATATGTGTGTGTGTGTGCGTGTGTGCGTGTGTGCGTGTGAGTGTGTGTGCGCGCGTGTGTATATAATGCATGTTATAGTTCTGTTTTACTTTTTACACTTTTATACGATGTTTGCAATAATGCATTTACCTTTTTAGGAGCACCCATTAGTGTTTTTACGATAACAACGCGGTTCTTCGTCTTCATTCTTACTGATATCTTTCCCACCTTCTTTAATTGAACTTATTTTGGATTTAGCTTAATCAATAAAATTTGATATGAATAAGTTCACTGCGTTTTTTTAAAGAATTTAAATAAGCTACAAATCTGGAAAAGAGTTTTTTTTTATAGAAATCCCGTAAATTTTATTTTGGTATCTTACTCATCATTTGCGCAATTTAAGGCTGATTAAACGGTATACATTTTCTACATATTGTTTTCGTATTATACCTCGTTCTAAGAATGCTTCTATTATTATGTTTCTATTGATGTGATTAGAGATATTTTTATTATATTAGTTTTAGATTAATAGGTCTTGGGTTTCTCATAACCATATTATATTATATACCATTGGATTGTGTTTTTTATGTTTTAACACCTTGCGCCCTTGATTCATTGGGTTCATCTATAATATGATTTTGTTGAAGTGCTTTATGGTGATTAATGTTTCGTCAAAACAGTCGTTGCTTCTACAAAACATATGTTACGTTTAAGAAACTCTCGATATTCCTTGAGAGAAACTAGAGATAATAGCTTTATTGATTGAGCCCGGGTGATTACTTTTATAATCTTTTCCATTTGGTTCATTTTATTGTCTCTATGTATTGCTATTTTAGTTTCAGAGTAATATTTAGAATGCCACTTACTTTATCATTAATGTAAAATCGTTATACTTAGGTCGTTCTCTATGAAACAAAACTATGGAAAATATACTACGTGTTATCTAGATCTCTATTGGGGTCTCTATATACATCCTCTCATAACAGAATCTTTTTTGTTGATTTTGTTTAGAATGTGAAAAAGGTAATGAGCTTTGTTAAGTCATTTAACTAATCCGTGTTAAGGGTTTTCTATCGCAATACAAAGTGTATATATGCTAATTATTTATTTTAAAAAAATAAGCGGGGGTTGATTGGATAGTACAATGATCTATTATAGTATTACAAATTAAATGAGACGATAGACATTAAATTTAATTAATAAAACAAATTACACAAGTAACTTCTAGTCAGCAAGATAAAATTATAAATACTACGTCCGGCGTCATTTTATTACGGTTTTAGAAGAGTTGGTAATAATATCTTATAACTGAAAAAATTCATAATCGCATTATATATATATATATATATATATATATATGTGTGTGTGTGTGTGTGTGTGTGTGTGTGTGTGTGTGTGTGTGTGTGTGTGTGTGTGTGTGTGTATGTGGGTGTCGCAATCACGAAAAGAAGACTTCTATAATTTATGATGAAAACGTTTTCAAAGAAAGTGAACGTGTTGAAGAGCAAAAGAGAGAAAAATGAAGGTATGTAAGCTGACTGGTTTCGCGCTCGCTTTCTCAAAGCTGTCTCGAAGGATGTATGGGTTAACAGAAGGGAGAGTCGAAAATATGTACAGTTTTAAATAAAATCATGGTTTTAAGTTTTGTATGGTGGTTGGAAGAAAAAAAATAGAGGAAACGATTACAATAAAGCAACGATTCTAGTGTCTAATAACGCTCACACTCAAGAAGCATTCCCTCTGTTAACATGAAGTGTCTCCAAGATCTTTAAATAGAATAATGAGTGAGCATTTATATATAATTAAAACAAAAGTCTTTCATTGTGGCAATGCTTTGTATATAATTTAAGCTAGCACAATAGGTGCGCTTCGAATACATCATTTAGAAGAGTTGGGGTGCACAGTTAACTCCCATAGAATAATGGTTGCACTAAATGTGTCACAAGTATTAATAGCCGTTAATGCGCATCTACAATAGGGCATACAAAACTTGCTCATACACAATATGCCAAGAAAATATGCTAGGTGCCTTGAATGAGTTTCCAGGTTTTTAGTACACTAATTTATATTTGTGTTAGATTCTCAAAATGCAGTATGTCATTGTTGTATATAATGAAAAGACTTACACTATTTTGAGGGTAAATTTAAGGTTCAACTAAACTGCTACACAGGAAAATAAGTACGCCCTACTAAAGTCTCATTGTCACACCTGGTGTATTTCAAAAATGCAATCTTGACGCGAGTAATTTTTTACAAAACGGTGTTCAGTAAACGTCTATTTTAAACATTTAGTATGCGTCAGATTGCTTTGTGACCATCTTACATGAATCGAGTATTAGTTTTTGTATGGCATAAGATATCCATGGACAACAGGGAGTCTGTGAGTGATGAGGAGGGATGTGATAGACGTAAGAATGTCATAACACCAAATAAAGAATTTCATGGGTAAGGACCGCTGTGTGTCTATAGACAATAAGCGTACAGTTTGATGTTAGTGACAGACCTGTACACAATTATTCGCGATGAAACTTAGATGCATAGAATGATCAGGAAGCGTGTTTCAAGGTTACTCTGACATTGTCATAGACTATTTGACCAAAGTTGGCATTAACAAAGTTCCTCACCCTCTTTCTCGTTCAGTGGCAAAAAGGTGTGTTTGAACTTTCGGTTATTTGCTAATCTAAAAAAAAATTTGGAACCTGTTGCTATGAGAAAATTGAAAAGATGAATGAGGCTGTGGCGAAGGTAATTGACACTCTCACATAATAAGAATTATAGTGTCTTTTCAGAAATTTTTAGAACGGTACAAGAAATACATTACAGCCGGAGGAGATAATTTTGATTCGGACTAAACATGAATATGTGTACTATCAATTAAAAAAAATCCATAAGCAAAACGTGTGGGAAATTATTGAAAGCACCGATCAGGCACGTAAAGATACACTCCGTAAATATGCGTATTGCTCCATCATAAAATGCCTCTATGGCATTTGAAATACCGTAAAACAAACATATATCAGAATTTCAGAAAACTTTTTATTATCTACTAGCCTGAGTGTTCGGCGTTACTCAGGTGTTTAGAGGTGTATGAAAAAAAATGGCGGTAGGCAGGCAGGATAGAAATTGTAACGCAAAGGCGGATAAGAAATGAAAGAAAATCTCACGTCTTACCGCTAATCTATGATACGACCGGAAGTTTAGAACGTAAAAATTAGGCAAAATCAATCCAACCGATACAAGGATTTGCAAAAATGGCTCGCAAAAATAAACCCTCATTGTAGAAAACTGCCAAGTCGAGGGTGCAGGCATTAATGTTTTAGGCAAACTTTGGATATTTGTCGTCCGTGACGTCAAACTTAAAAATGATACCGATCGTGTGAAAATGTGTGGCCTTAATTTAAGGCAGATATACAAAATACATAATACATACATACACACATACATATAAACAAACAGGTGAGATTTGTAGTATAGATTATGTTAACAACATAGAAAGAACTGCTCTCGGGCGTAAATCGTTTTGTAGATCATCGAAGGAAAAAGCGAAAGAGTTGCAGTTGAACATAATCGTCTAGAGAGCAAGTTTTATTCGATCATTAATTTTTAATCAGCACAGGAGAAAAGGTCTTAAGCTCTTTCTATAAAAATATAAAAAAATAAATGAAAATTCAGCTATTTACAACACAAAGAAAGAAATATGCATTATTCTTATGACATGCTTATAGCAAAAGATCAAATATTTAAATTGAAAAATTTTTTTTCGCTCAATTGAAAAATACCTGAAGAAATAATAGTCATACGCATTTATATTCGAGCACATAAAAAGAAAACCCAACATGTCGATATTCTTACATATATATATATATATATATATATATATACATATATATATATATATATATATGTATATATATTAATCGTTACTTATAGAATATTTCTGTTGAATTGAGCTTCATAACACTTCTATTCTAAAGAGTTTTTTTTTTAATTCAGTCATAGATTGCTTTGTCAGTTCGCCCGTTTCTCTTCTTTTAAACTCATTTGAATTTTAATGTTTTCCATTTGACTAAAGTTCACTATAAATGGTCGCGTGAGGGGCTACATTCCTTTATAGTCCCTCTTCACCAATAAATAGCAGCAAGTATAAAATATAAAAGCATGCAAGATGAAACGAAAATTTTAGTAAACGACTTCTATTTGCTATTCGACTAACAACAACAAAAAAGAAACTAAAGATATACATATTATTCGGACAAGGGACACCAATGTTTGCACGCAAACTTACAATGGATGTATAGCTACATTATTCCCATTGAAGTCTTTTTTGTTCAAATAATGCAGTGGTATCAATACAATACAAATGTGTGTATATATCTCTATCCATCTGTGTATCTTTATGACTCTCTATCTCTGTTTCTTGCTACCATTAACCGCGTGAAATAACGTTGAAATTAATCATTTTATTTTTACATGTGTTTACGTGAGTCAGAGTGATATAATAATCATATGATGATCTATGTATCAGAGCTAAATAAACCGACTTAATACAACTGAAAGTGTTCAACGATAAGAAACGAGTTTCTTGAAGTTGCTGAGATAATTATTTACTAAAATTATTAAATAACTACGGACATTAGTGTTTCACACTTTCGGGAATCTTCAGTGCAGGGTGTCACGATTAAGACCAGTCGATAGATTCAAACTTGGCAACACAAGGCATCCCTGGCTTGTGTATCAAAGACCGTAACCATTCGTCTACCATTAACGGCGTAAAATAACTTTGAAATCAAACAAATTTTTTTAAAATATTTTTTACATCAGTCAGAGTGATGTAATAATCATACGATGATAAATCCATAAGAGATAAATGGGCCGACTTAATTCAACTGAGATTGCTCCACGATAATTGTTTCATAAAGTGACTGGCATAATTATTTACTATAATAATTTAATACCTACATACAGTAGTATTTAATCCTTTCGGGAATCTCCAGTGCAGGGTGTGTTACGATTAAGACCATAGTCGAAAGATTCGGACTCAGTAACACACACACACACACACACATATATATATATATATATATATATATATATATATATATATATATTTAAAAAGTAATGATTGTGTGGTTCTAACCAGAATAAATGTATATTAAACCGTGTGTAGACAGTAACAATTGTAGGTTTTAAGACTTTTATCATTTTATATTTTTAAATGTTTTCATAAAGCATTTAAAGCCTTCTCTTTTCAGATAGTTTGTTAAAAGTTTTTTTAGCGAAAAGTATTTTTGAGTAAAAAGTTTATAGAATTTCCTTTTGGATATCATTTTTTGTTCTGCTAACACGATTATGCCTTTGAGAAAAAAGATAATATGAGATGTGTTGTATCCAGTGGGGCAGCTTAAGAGTTCAATCGGTTAGTGTAATGTCTATCGCATGGCTGGTAGGTGTTAATTCTATTTGGTGAATATTTTCATGATTTTTTCTGTTTAATGTGTGTCAGTGCGTGCATATGTGTTAGCGCGAGGGTAGTGCGGTCCCATGCATTTGCCGATTCGATAATACATTCTAGATTTCGATAGAGTTACCGATTTCGACTGTGATTCTTTTGTAAAATCTCATATATTTTCAATAGAACGCTGTTTCCGATTTCCGCAAAAACTAAGTAAAACTATGCATACATTTTTCCTAAAATAAAAAACATATATTAAGGCTGATGCTATATATAGAGAGTAGGGGAGCAAATCAACAAATACTTTTCATTAATACCAGCGATGAAAGATGTTTTAAACAAAATTTTAAAAAGTATATAATTTAAAGAATCGTTTTTAGTATCGGAAATATGTACATTTTTCAAATAGCGATACCGATTTGGATAACCCAAAAAGTTCCGAGTTTTCTGATCCCCAATTCAGATTCCGATAATCGTTCCAACATTGATATATATATATATATATATATATATATATATATATATATATATATATATATATACATATATATATACATATATACACATATATACATATATATATACATATATACACATATATATATATATATATATTTATATGAAAGTTAACTTGTCGCAGATTAGAGTTTGTACTCTTAAACTTACTTATTAATAGATTATTTTTTATTTTTATTTATTTATTCATTTATTTAAACTTTAGTATAAATTGTAACTTTACTATTTGATGTATTCTTATCGGTGTAATGGTGTTATCGACTAGACATCCATGTATTTAACAGTTGTCCTGTTTTAAATCTCTTAAACAACTACATAGTAAGCAGCTGAGGATCCCCGTTTTCTCTTTACAAAATGTTAGTTAATTTGTTTTCTTTTATGATTGAGGACATTTGAGAAATCGACTGATGCAAGTGCTAAGTCTCTTTCTATTTTACTATTTTAGTTAGGCCTGCTTTTTTTCTCCTCCATACAGAAATGAATTCTCCTTAGTAATTAGACACTTTTTAATTCAGATTTTGTAAGGGCTATGTTTGGCATAGGTTAAATTAATAACTTTATTTATTTATTTACTCCGGGAATTTGAAATGCATTTTTATTTTTATATTTTTTATTCAAAGCTTCCTTAAACTATATATATATATATATATATATATATATATATATATATATATATATATATATATATATATAATACTAAAACTCTGTCGTTCTTGGTTGTTTGATTGTTTGCTTGCGCACTACCCTCCTCCTACTATTACTACTATGCCTCCTCTTCTTGCTACTACTATAACTTCTCCTCTTTACAACTACTACTACTACGTTTCATCTTCCTCCTCTTATTACTACTACTACGCCTCTTCGGCCTAATTTTTTTTTTTGCCTTTTAAAGTATTCAAATAAAGAATTGTTAATACTTACTGCATTTTTTTTACATCGTTCATTTCCGTATTACGTTTAAGTTATTTTAACGCAATTTTCTTACAAATAAATCTACTATTTTACAATGTATTGTTTTACTGTGTAAGTTTTCAGCGACCCATTTTTTTCACGTTTAAATTAAAAGATATTTCAAAATTTGAATCTAACTTTAAGAGTTATGATATCTGTTCAGTGCACACTTACCTATTAGTACGGCAAACCACTTATAATTCAATGGATTTAAGTTTTTTTTCAAGAATAAACAATTATAAACAGAACGACTCATTAGAATCTATCAATATTCTTTTTCATTTTAATATACATTCATGTTTCTGTTACGTCACAAAAAAAACTATTTTCTTTATGTCAAAATGTCACGCTTTTAAATTAATCCTATAGTTAATATATACTGACCCAACGGGTCATAGGTAGTCTAGTGTATATATATATATATATATATTTATATATATATTTATATATATGCATGAATTTTTTTTACTATATGAATATAAATATACATTTGCGTGTGTGTACGTTTCGAATTTAATAGACAGTAATATATATATATATATATATATATATATATATATATATATATATCTACACACACAGATTTATATATATATATATATATGTGTGTGTGTGTGTAAAATATTATTTTCATTGCAATGAAATGGGAACCTGTATGTGACCTCTCTCTCTAGTAAATCTGCTAATATTACATCTACGTATATGCATAGATTATACTAAATTTTGTTACATGCGCGGGCTTCTCTATGATTTCCTCAAAATATTTAGATACTTTTTAAAAGAGTAAAGAAATTCGTTATATAATAAACATATAAAGAATGTTGCCTTACTAGACTGAGTTTTTATTACGACAATATCAATACTATTATTGTATGTATTCTTGGAGAAATAATTTGAGTCCGCATTACGTAAAATACGACATTGCAAATAATGTGCATATATATATATATATATATATATATATATATATATATATATATATATATATATAAATATATAAGATGCGCGATTAATTTAAACTGTGAAATAAGGTATCAATTTTTTTTAAAGAAGTAAAACATAAAAAAATCATCTGTATATGTATGATCGTTTCGAAAACGATACTCTTTATTCATTCGACATTTATAAGTAAAACAATCGAAAAATAAGTAAACTATTACTGAATATCGTCTCCTCATCAACAAATGATTTTTTTAATGATTAAAAATAGCAAGGATATAGTTTAGATTATAAAAAAAATATCCTTATCAAATAAGGTTTGGGCACCAAGAGGCTTCCTTACGTTTAAAAAAATCAATATGAAGCACTCTCTTACAAATGTTTAAAAACTGTACTTCAAAAAGTTGGTTAAAATTTGGGGACTTCTCCCTTCCTCTCCTTCATGTATGCTGATGAGAAGATGTTATTCAGAAATATGCTATTTATTTATCGATGGTTTTATTTGTAAATATCAAATCAATAAAAGGATATTGTTTCCAAAGCGATCGTATATATACACATGATTTTTTAATGTTTCCTCTCATAAAAACGCGATTAATACTTTCACAATATATAATACCTCCTTCGTTCTAATTATGTAGCGCGATGTAATTGCACCTATTGAGCTTATCATAATGCAATTCTCCGAGCACAGAAAAATTAAATATATTTTACTGATGCTTTTCTTATTTAGACTCTGTCTATTAAACTTATAAGATATATATATATATATATATATATATATGTTTCTGTGTATATATACACATATATATATATATAAGTGCATTTATACACATGTATATATAAACACCATAAATATGCATATATTCATTTATACATATATGTATATATAACAAAATATGAATATATATATATATATATATACATATATAAATATATACAAATATGTATATATATACATGTATATATACATATATATATACATATATATATATGCATATAAGTAATGTAATTGTCCTTATACTTGGCATTTTACTCACACACAGAGTGTAATATTACATAATTTGTTAAACATACTTGGAAGAATATATTGCTACAAGAATTGCATTTACAGTCAACCATAATTATGAAAGCAAAAAAGTAAACAAACTGATAGCAGTATTTTTTTTAATATTCCGGCGTTGATAGAATTTCTCGCTTAAAAAAACAAACAAACAACATTTCTCTCACCTTAGGCAATATATAAATTCTATGTGTCTTCCTTTTCACGTGTAACTTTATTAATGTAGCCAGTTATCCGTTCCATGTAAATTAAAGAAAAAAGAACATATTTTCATACACAGCCGCATTATCTGTGTTTGTATTTATAATGCTTACTATTGTTTAGAAAATAGATGTGGCATGCTCTACGAGATTCAAAATCCTATTTAAAAGATTAATTTCGAAATAGGCTTTTCATTTCGCAAACAAATGTATAATTATATCTATGTGTTGAGAAATATTTGTCAAACATTGATATATGTCATAATTCAGCTAAATGATTAATCTATCCGAAAGCTTACATATTTCCTACGACAATTGTCTGATTATTATATGCTTATCATTTTGAAAGTGCAGGTCAATAAATTAAATGTTTAAATGGATTAACCCCCTTTAATTGAAGCCACGAATATATATATATATATATATATATATATATATATATATATATATATATATATACATACATATAAATGAGTAACAATTTCGCAATATTTGAAATGTCAATGTATTATGGCTATTAAAAATCGATTCTTTCAACATATGAAAACTGCAATATATTTTTACAAACTTGTTTCTTTTACCAAAAACCGTCAGTATATTTTTTATAAACATCGAGGATTACACTTCGACGCATTTTCATAGAATGAAAGAAACATGATCATTAATGCTTAAAATAATTCGCATCATCATTTAATTTAGGTGGGAAGCTTAGTTTTTCAGAGTAATCCATTTATATATTTATTTCCGTGTGAGTTCCTTAGTTTAAAACTCCTACTTTGTTGCTGGTCCTAGATATGCCCTTAAACTATATTCAGTGATAAGGCCCCAGCTTGCTGGCTTTGGGGAGTGTGGAGCCACCGTTCAATTTCCATTGCTCCCAGGTCCACTCTGACCTGGAGTGGTAGTACCCGTTAGGGTCCCAACTATGGGTAAAATAGAAACCAACTTGAAAACAACAAATATATTCTGTAAAAAAAAAATTCATCAAAATCTTTGGATTTGGCATCAAATAACCCGAAGAGGGTTGATATGCCTAAAACAAAAACAACCAAGCAAGCAAGCCAGTTACTTTGTTTCAAACTACAACACCTATTTATAACATGTGTTTCGTTTTCATTTTACACTAATTCTTATTCAATTTTGTCAGTAAAATATAGTTAATGCTGAGAGAGGTTCATTTAAGTTTTGAGATTGAAATTAGAAATATATTTGGAAAAGATAATTTATGATATCTTCTGAAGGGTAAATCGTGGAAGATGTTCGTTGTAGTTACATAATTCAAAAAGTGCGCATTATAAAAGTTAAATAGATTTAAATAATTTTTATTTTCTATTATAAACTAAATAAGCTCAATTAAACGGAATTCAGAAGTTAATATTACAGATTTTACTCGTATGTAATTTTTTTTTTTATTTCAAGCAGTTTCAAGGGAAATTTTCAAGAGAAATGAATTAGTTTAGAAGTTTGCATAATTATTTCACCTGCAATTAAAACGGATTCTTTCCATTACATTTTCTCGTTTTATGTTGTTAATATATGAAGTTTATTTTTACAAAAGTGTTTCTATAGGTTTGTTGTATCTTTTCTCATTGCATAATGGCGGCGGATATAATATATCTATTTGATTTTTTTGCATTTTAATTGCTCGTTTAATTTGTTTTTGGACTGTACGCTGGTAATAAAATAAAACGGCATACATTGGTACTATTTAATTTATATTACTGTATTAGGTTGGTGCAAAAGCAATATCGTTTTCTAGCATGGTATTTTAATATGGTTATAGAATAAATTTAAATATATATATATATATATATATATATATATATATATATATATATATATATATATAGCCGAGTTATATATTATTTTGAAACACGTTTTACGCTCTATCGAAGCGTGTTATTCGGTACTGTTCTGACTCGCTTCTTTCATGTTTGCAGGTTGTTCGACAGTATAAGCAAAATTACCATGCGCACGATTTTTTGGTGCCAGTTCAAACTAAATCGAAAATCTGCCGAGACAGCTCGTGATATCAATGATGTGTTGGCTCGGAAACCATAAACGGACGAGTGGGTCAACGTAGGTTCAAGAAATTTCGCAATTGTGACGACTACCGCGAAGTTGAAGACGATCGCAGCCGCCCAACTGCGGTTAAAAACGAACATTTTAACGTCTTAATTGAAACCGATCCTCGCATAATCGCGCACCAAGTTGTTGGCGCCGACCACTCATCATGGTTCGGTATTTAAAGCAAATAGACAGGTCAAAATAGTCGGCTAAAGGGTGTTGCATGAATTGAACGATACTAAAAAAATCGCCGTGTTGAGGTGTCTTCTATGCTCATTCTGCGCAACAAAAATGGGCCAATTCTTGAGCCACGTGTGACTTTGGTTGAGGTACATCCTCTATGACAAGCGGCGACGTTCGTCATAGTGGTTGAATGCCGCAAACGCCCAAAAACACTTCCTGTAAACGGAAGTGCACCAACAAAAGTAACTGTTTGGTGGTCTGCGATCGGTCTCATCGATAACAGCTTCTTGGATCCGGGCGAAACGATTACGGAAAATAAGTACTGCCTAAAACTTGATGAAATGCACCAATAACTCAACCGTATGGGCCCGAGATTAGTCAATATAGAGTGATTAATTCTCCTCCATGACTACGCTCGTCAGCATGTTGCTCAACTGTCCCTACAGAAACTAAACGAGTTGGGCTACGAGACTGTGCCTCATCCGCTATATTCACCGGATCCTCACCCATTGATTATCACTTTTACAAATAGCTCGACAACTTCCTACGCAGAAAATGCTTAAATAGCCAAATCGGCCTTCAATAACTTCATCGCTTTGAGAACTCTGGAGATTTTAGTGTGTGCCATCATTTTGTTCGGTTGGGTGAATATAAGCGAATTGTATTGCTTTTTAAACATTTTACCAGGAGTAATTATCTCAATATTATATAATATAAGATGTTGTGTTGTCATTGTTTAAATCGTTTTCCCGTCATGGTTTGTGAGGTTCATCAATAATGGAATTTAAGCCACTTATATATTCATACTTGCCTAATGTGTGTTATGGTATTTTTCTTGCCACTAAATATTTGTTGTAAAATAGCAATATTTCCTTACTGGTGCTAGGTGTAAACGTCTTTTTATTAATCGTAGGTGGTTAGACGTATAGTCAAGCTACTGTAAAATTTGATTTGCTTCATAGGATTGGTCGTATCGGTCGTGTTCTTAATTAAGACTAATATAGAGAACGGGTGGTAGATATCGTGACTATTATTTGTTTAAGATATTGACTGGACAACGCTCGGTAACGTGGTGGATTATAATTATTAGAAAAGTAAAACAATTACATTTTGAAAATGTGCATTTACAGCTTGGAACTCCAAAATTTTAGCAGAAGGTAAATAAACACAATCGATTTAAGAAACAAAAAATGATGTATACACACAAAGTAAAATAAACCTAAATTAAAGTAAAATTCACACGATGAGTAAATGTATTAGCTTATATTAAGAAAACTCGCGATATGCCATAGTCGTCTATAAAATATATGTTTGTGAAAAATACTGTTGATTTTGTAAATTTTATGGTAAGAAAACAGAAAAAAATGTATCCGTTGATTTAAGTAGACAATACGAAAATATTAGAAAAACAAAGAAATCGTAAATGTTTCGCTGTTATTTCTAATTATAGTGGTGTTTAAAATATTATGAGGCGTTTAGAATATTATGAGGTGTTTAGAATATTATGAGGTATTTAGAAAACATAGCAGTAGAGTTGCGGTTCCAATAGTTGTTTATTTTTATGACCGTTTCGTTTAATCAAGAAATATTTATAGTTTTTTGTCAAATTTCTACGCTTTATTATAAAAACAAAACAAAATAATGTGTAACAATAGATGCACATTGCTTAAGAAAACGGGATTGAGTTTTGTTAAATTTTGTGTTTGTGTTTTGTCTGTTCATTAATAGACGGTAATCTGGTTTATTCATTGTGTAATCTACGTAAATGTATTTGACTATTTTGTTTAAGTCATGATTCCTCGTTAAAGACTGTTTTGAGAAAAAATGGCAATTGAACTTTTTGGTACAGTGCAAAAAGATTCTGCATTTTAAGTTATTCAGAGAACTGGTGGTTAATTGTTTTTTTTTTAATTAAGGACTGGGGGTATATAAATGTTTATTGGGCACCCAAACTATTGAAATGTGGTGGAATATTTAAACGAAGTATTTTATATTAGTGTTCTCTTAGATAAAGTATTTTATTGATTTTCGTATCTGTACAATTTAAGGACAGCGATTGTTTAAATTTTTCTTATGTCTTGTATTTATTCCATTTTGGAATCTAATATTACGTATTAGTAAATTGCAAATGTAACTATTTAATGTTGTAATATGTTGTATTTTTCCCCGAATTTTGGCAAGTTGTATATTAATTACAATAAAGGAAAAACAAATACAGAATAACTTAATAGAATTTATAGGTCAGCGAAAGATGTTAAATATTAAACTTAAGTTATAATTGGTGCGTGTTACGTTGCGGCAAATTATTTTATTATGTTCGAACTCTGATTTGCGGATCTTTTTGGTCACGAGAAGATTACGCGTGAGACAGCTGACAAGAGGCTTCTCAAATGATATTCCGCATTTGTCCGCGAGCTGTGTGTCTAAGGGCGAGTTGCAGTTACTAACATTGAAGAAAAGATAATTCCCCACATGGCATAAGAAGGCAAACCTTTCCGCTAAACATTCGCCGAAAGTAGTTGCAACAAGGAAACGCGAGGAAAATACTTCCCAGATACGGCGTAAAAAACGGAAGGATAGAATGGCGAAGAAAGACATTATATTGCAAATCGCTCGGGGGAACAAAGAGATAAAAATAAGAGGTTGGGGAGAAGCAAAAAAATATCAATTATGGCAAAACGTGTCCCGGAAAATGCAGCCTACATCTGTCGTAATCCAAGACTATTATTATGTCTGCTTGAAATATTAAATTAGGGTCATTTTAAAACTCTATTTAGCTTAGTTATTATTGGGTTTAGGACTTAGGATTTCGTTTGAACTCATAACTTTATTATGATACTAAATATGTATTGTTCAAAATTGTCCAAGGCGGTGACAATACGTAAGCATTTCTGTGAGTTCATGTTGAAGACCTTAAATAATGCTTTATGCGAACTCTTCAGAATTTAATATCGGCGATGATATTAAATGTTTTTGGCTTCTAATGTCACCAATGATTGCGACAGTCGTTTTTATAACCGCAAGTGATAATAACCAACCAATCAGAAGCTTGCAAGTTACTATAAAAATTGTCGAATTTTGGATTCACTCGGGACTGCACTGATTCTTTACCGCCATCTTTGTTCAACATCACTTCGCAACACTTCATAGATGATTTCCAAAAAAGACATTACAATCTGAATATTGTCTATCGTTGAAAAATTATACTTTCATGTTTCCGGTTTTACGTAGAGATTCTACGTATTCCATGGAAACAGTTCCAGGAATTTGGTAATGTATTCAGTATAACAGGAGGAGCAGTATTCTAGTTTCTGAAAATGTGTTGTACGATTATGTATTACATTTTGTCCATACTATATGTATTTTTAGAATTTCTTCATCTGTTAAATATAACAAGGGCGTAGATATAAATAAATCTGTCCTGATACATCAAGTCCGAAGGCTGTATTTAACTTTACAAAATCGTTTAACAGATGAAAATTCGATACGTTCTTACAAACCTGTTTATTTAACGTGGAATAATCAATATATTTATGTAAACATTAAATTTTAACTAACGTCTACACACCAGAAAGTAACAGCCATTCTTTAGATAAAGAAACATTATTATGTAATCCTGAAATTAAAGCATATAAGTGATATGGTGCAATTATCGGCGTTTTAAGCTCAGAGACCCATCTATCCATGTCCTCATTTACGTATGAGTTTGAATTATTTAAAATTTCTACGTAATTCTAAACTCCTACAACTCTATGTAAAAAGTGTTTATTCTATTTTAAACTAATATCTATTATATATTATATGTTAACTGGTTAAAACTGCAATGCGTTTATTTTTGTTAGTTCCAAAATAAAGTGTAAAACGTAATAAATGGCTGACATAATAATTTTTAATTACATGGGAAATAAGCGGTGTAAAGCTGGTTTTGTCAATAAAATTGTGTCATCCAATTTTCGCTTTACATTTACACGTCGACCTAACCTTCTTTCAGACATATTCCCGTATTAGCAGAGGGTAATAGGTGCCCGTGTCTTTTGGATTTTTTTCAGAATTCAGGGTTAGAATTACAAGACATACGTTTATAGTTAACAGGTTTAGAAATTACAATAATTTAAAATACAATATACGCTTGTAAATTAAAAAAATACAATAATCTTGTATGGAAACCCAAACTTTATTCATTCGCAAATTCTCGACGTTTGGAATAACGGTTACTGGATTATCAACCCAGTTCGTCTTGTATCAGCACACATCACATGGTCATTTTCAACACCTTTATAACGATTTGTATTTAATTCTTCACAGTCTTGGCAAGTGTCCTCTAGGATTCAACACAGGAATTACAGACTAGCATGTATTATTAATAGTTTGGAAATTAACAAATTTTAAAATACGATAAAACACTAAATAAATTTGAATAATCTTGTATGAAAACGCAAAATTAAATCAATCGCGAAACTTCGATATTTTAGTTAAGGTTTCCTGGATTTTGTCTTAGTTTGGTTGGAATTAGCACATATCGATCTGACCTTTTTCAGATTCTAACCCATTTATAATAAATTTAATCTTAATTCCAATCGGGAGGGGGCGCATTTATTGTTACTTTGTTGTTACATCCCATTATTATTATTATTATTATTATTATTATTATTATTATTATTATTATTATTATTATTATTATTATTATCATTATTATTATTATTATTATTATTATTTCTCACTAGATATATTATAAGAGATCAGTTTGGTTTACGCAGACTAATGTTATAAACTTCATTATTATATACACCGAGCTTTGTTCAATGTATCCTCGGATATTTTTCAGGCATACAGGTCACCATGTTTCTTAGATTAAAGAGATGATATTTAGCTATACACTTTTGAAGGTTTGGTATTTTCATTAGCTTGAAAATGAATTTAAAAACCTGTACGAAGATAAATATCAAACAAGACACCAGTATCATTTCTTGATTATTGTAAGAGTGTAATATTTTAATAAACATTTGTTAATTCATAAAAAATAATTATTTGCGACACAAATCTAGTGTTCAGACATAATTCTTAAATCACGTGTTTTTCTTTTCAAGTTCTGACGGGTTTTTAATATGTGATAATCTGTCGAATTATAATAAACAAAAATAAAATAAAATATGGGAATATATTGGTAAAAATCCGAAACTAAGGAAGAAAAAAAGCTAAGAAAGTGGAAAAGTATTGATTACATTCAAATTTTTCTAAGGTTCACTAAGTGTTAATCAATGCACATTCAATGAGAAGAAGCATTGCCATCTTTATCTAAATTTATCTCCCTTAAATGTTAAAAGACGGTACTTTAAATATGTAAATTGTTAAGGTATAACACTATTGTGATATTACTGTTCACTAAATTCAATCTTAATTACTAATGTATGTATCTAACCATCAAATATATAATTAAACCTTCTTATATGGTGCCACTTTTAATAATATATAAATTATATATAGTGAGACCTATTAAGATCGTACCTTCCTCAAGTGTGCTCATTCTTCACTGTTCTTCTCTCTCTATTTTATTCTTCTTGTATCGCTTAATTCCATAAGGGAAGATGACATCCAGTTCGTTCTTCATATATGGTCAGAGATACATGATTCTTTTTTTTTTAATTCGTATTACGCTTTTTTATGCTCACATCGCATTTCGTTTAGGGACAACAAGTCTCAAATTTCTAGTATTTTAAATACTTACATCAAATCTCGAAAATTTTCTTCAGTTTTTTTTTTTTTTTGATCGATGGCTTGACCCGTATAAGCTGTGTCCGAAGAGTTGAATAATTCCCTGATGTCATAAAGAGTGAATATTTTTTCGGGTATGGTCTTCACATATAGTCACACCTTTGCTGAGTTTTTTTTTTTGTCCTCTGGTTCTTGATCCGTATTTTGTGAAGTTTATTTAATTCGTACTAGATAGTAATTTTATAGGAGTTTATTTAATTGTTCATCGACTATCGATGTATATCATGGTTATTGTATAGTGCTTTTGTTCCGTTATGTAGGCATAGTATGATTCGTTTCGTTAAGTTATACACATGTTGAGAGTTAAAGTTTAGTTATGATCAATTGAAGGTTGAGTTTTGGTATACGG
The DNA here is from genome assembly GCF_053919585.1 of Euprymna scolopes. NCBI lineage: Eukaryota > Metazoa > Mollusca > Cephalopoda > Sepiida > Sepiolidae > Euprymna > Euprymna scolopes. The sequence goes on along the minus strand of NC_136489.1, from coordinate 74,636,998 downwards.
TTGATACAAACCTCTGACCAGTACAGATTATTAACACGTTTAGGAACGATACTATGTGGTTATATTTCTTTTTCAGTAGTAAACTGAGTAGATAAATGGAGAGAATTTAAACATTATTCTGGTTAAGACAGCGTATGACTGTCTCATGAGTAGACGGCATTGTTTTCGGGGGTACTATCACAAAAAAGTCTAATTTGATTTGTGTACGCTCGTTTTTCCTTGCATTCCTATCAGAAATCCCATTGTTTTCTATCCACACTATCAAATGAGATCCACTGATTATACTTTGTATCCGAGTTAAAGTAAGATTTTTCGAAGTTCGGTATTTATTCTGCGCCTATGTTAGAGGTTTCGATTATGATCTAATTTTCAACATAAGTATTCACCTCACAACAAATTATCCAGTAGTAATAGACAATACCCAAATCAAGCTATGTTAGCATACTTGATATATTATGCAATAATTAGTATATATCTACACTCCACGTCCCCGTGTATTATTATTATTATTATTATTATTACTATTATTATTATTATTATTATTACTACTACTACTATTGATATTATTATTAGTAGTAGTAGTATTTGTATTATTATTATTATTAGTAGTAGTAGTAGTAGTAGTAGTAGTAGTATGTAAAAACAAGGTGTTTGAACAATAACCATCATATAAGAGTCTTCCCTTTCAACAATATGTGTTTTTTCCCAGAATTTAGGTGGAAATAAGTCTCCAAATATTCTCAGTACACCTCATCTTTCTTGATCCTATTAGCAAATGAATTTGCGGATCCCAGCAGCCATTTGTCATTGATTTCTCCCATGCAAACCCATTTTCATTCACTTGAACTCCGATAGCAGAAAGTTTTCTGAAGTCCCCAGTTCTCTTCGCACGTATCAAGTTTATTTCGGCTTAGTGCTTTCTCTCTTCAGTTTTTTACTGACTATTCACAACTAATTGACGTCGTGTTAGTTGAGGACGACACTTTTGCACTGTTTATTCTTTCCGGGAAGTGTTAACTTACACTTATTCGATTTCAGTTTTCTTCATTCTATGTGGAGCTACTCGAGCATTTTGTTTTATTTCTGTTGTAAGTTCTATATGTTCGATTTGCTAGCGTATTTCAAATGTATAAGTCTCTTTATTCTAGAGTTTTACTTAATATTTCAGCAGGTTTTAATATTTTCATCCGGCCCATCTTCTCAGCTAACCCCTCATTATTATGCATGATATTTTTCTAAGATTTTCGGGATTATTATAACTGATCCTACATATAGTTTTGTTATTTTCACATTTCTCATATTTTTCTTAGCTCTCTTGTCAGTTCAGTATATTTGGCATGGTTCTCCGTCTCATTAATGATAACCACATAAACGTCTAAACCAACAATCTGATCGATTTTCTGTTCTTGTTTACTATAATGAAAGCGGGTCTTTTTGCTAAGATAGATTATGGAATTTCGTGATTTGCTGCCAGTTTTTGATGATACTAAGGCCGTTGATAGCAGAGTTGTAAGTATCAAGTATTTTCTGCTTGATCCTGTGTGGGTTTATCTCTATTATATAAAAGCCAATTTGTGTGTGTGTGTAAGTTCCTTCCTCATAGGTTACCAAACCGCTGAGTCTTTCTTTTGCAGATTTCACACAAAGCTAATTTATATATTTGGCAGTGTTCTTAGAAAAGTTTTCAACAGAAAATTATCCGACAAGTATTGAGAAAATCCGATTTAAAAATAGTATTTCTGTTATAGATAAAAACAATACTTTCATAAAGAAATATTGCACGTTACCAAGGATACTCAATCGTAAAATATTTCTCTTGTAACAATTTTTCTTGTTTATCGATAACAGAAGGATAACTATACTTAAGATCGTAAAGCAGAAATATAAGCTGACGTGATATTGGAACAAACACAGATGAACATCATCATTATTATTATTATTATTATTATTATTATTATTATTATTATTATTATTATATTATCATTATTATTATTATCATTATTATTAATATTATTATTATTAATAATAATATTATTATTATTATTATTATTATTATTATTATTATTATTATTATTATTGTTGCTTTTGTTGCTGTTGTTTTATTACTTATTTATTTTTTGAAAACTCTACGGGATAATGGTCTTCTCCTAATATATAATAATCGATAGAGGATTAATTCTGTAATAATACCTAGGCAATACGCATACAATAAATTATCATGTGTGAGTGTATCGTCTGACCTGGCAACGCCGGGTGGCGAGCTAGTATTCAATGAAACCTAGTTAAGATCATATTCAATTTAAACTAGTTTTTAAATGAGATTTTATCGTTGCGTCTATTTGTCGACACGTTCTGTATGTGCTGTTTGCTTTCGTCTTTTCAATATTTGCTTTGATCTGTTTGGTTCTCATCGCGTTATATTGTGCGAGTGCTTTTAGGGATTCCATTTTTCTGTTTAGGTGTCTTTTTCACATTTGTGTAAAAGTTTTTTTTTCGCGGGTCTCATTTTTTAAATCTTTATGGATCGTTCGTGTAGGAGTTTCTCTTATTATTTTTTCCTTGTCTTGATCAGCTTTAGATTATGTCTTTCTGGGTGATTATATTTTTGTATTTTCCAGTTATGCTTCTTGCTCTTTTATTATTATCAGTAGTAGTAGTAGTAGCCATATAGTAGCAGTAGTAGTAGTCGTAGTTAATGTAATAGCATTAGTGCGATTGCTATTTAAGAACCAGTACTAGCAGGAATGCTTGTCTATGTGTATAATTGATTGTCCGTGTATGTTTGTATTTGAAACAATTTTACCTGAAATTTGATTCGTTCAACCGTTTAAATTAGTGTGCAAGTCTCTTCTTACTTAGGCACCTGACTTCAAATAAATCCAGCTTAATTTGTGTTCGGGCCATATCTTAGGATAAGATTTGATTGATTGGCAAACGGTGAACCCTGATTTAACGTCGATAGAACGTTAATGAGAATGTGTTGATTACATGTTGTCAATTTCACTTTGAGCATCGATTTTAATTAATCATCCGGACCATTTACAGACTTTCCATGCGGATCTTTCCTAAGGGTCGAATAAATGGTTCCGTGCTAAAAGTTCAATTAGTAAAAGTTTCTTAAATTTTTGTGTTTCATCTATGTGGACCAATAAGTAAGATTCGCTTATCACATCAGAGTTGTGGCCTATCACGTCAAATTCGTATTGAGATCATTTAATGTTTCTATCTGAGAAAATATCTAGAATAATAAGGTATTGGAAACAGGATTATCAATAAAAATATTGTGACTGTGACTTGGGTATCTTAGAAATAACGCATTTTCCATGCTAATGGATTTTATGTATTGACATCGACCGTTTAGTATATGCACTTGTTTATAGGCGTGTTCCTCATTTATAGTGATTTAATATGAAGACGTTTGTTTTTTTAAGATTTGTCAAGACATGCAACAATAACGAGGGACGAATGCTGACCACTTTTTTAACTTTATACATTATAGCTTCTTACAATATGTGCCTTACTCACTGAACTGTTACAACTTACCACAGACAAGCTATGATATAAGGTTCTAATTAAACAGCATTTATACTATTCATGAAAAAAGGCTCGTTTTGTATCAAGAATATATGTAGCTGTTTATCCGTCGATTACTTGGCCGTCTTGTACAAAATAGTTCTTAAGCAACAAACATTCGAAAACAATGGTAGAAATTTTACTATAATAGATTCAGTAATCTATTTTTGTGAAGTACATTTCACTACGGCTATGAAGCAGTCTAGTACTGACAAGTTTACTCTGATGATTGTTTTTGATTTCACATTCTTCTTACATTTACTGTGTTTAAAATGTTTTAATGCTGTTACAGTATATAATTTGTTTTAATTTCGGATGCTTACATAAATAAGAAAAAACTGTTTTAATTCCTCTTTTGAAAGAGATTGCCAATTGTATTAAAATCTTTGGATATCAAATAAAACTGATATTTTGTTCATAACCTGTGGATTCGTGTGCAATAAAGATAGCAAATAAACACCATTTTCAGTATATTAGTATTTACAAATAAGATCGACGATGAAGAAAATGTTTTATATATTTATCACCTCTTAGTAATTACTATTTATATGCTTTTCAACTTAAATACATTTTATTGGAATAATCTTATAATATTCTTCACATCCTGCACCTTATATGAAGCAAACACTATTGTATGTGTAGTGCGTTCGCTTTTGCTTGTTTTGATGGCATAAGGATTGAGAATATGCCAAACATTTCTTATTGAAAAAATAGAAGGCATTATAAATAAATTGCGCATAAATATAAAGTTATTGTTTGTAACATGCCAAGATATTATGCATATTTGGATTAAACAATGACTGTATCTAAAAATATTATTAAGGACTTTGTCCAACGTGAATATATATATATATATATATATATATATATATATATATATATATATATATATATATATAGCTTTTATGTTTTTTTTTCAGAAATGCATTAAATAAAAAAAAATTAAAATGCATTTTTTTCTTATGAAATATACATCAACGAATAAATTCAATGTATTTTATTAGGAGAAGTACTAAAGTATATATGTCAGAGATAGAGTGTGTTTATATTTGTTGAAGAATCATCGAAAGAAAAAAAAATATCCTTCGATATTTCTGTGATATTTAAAAACTGATTTTTAATATATTATGCTTGAACACATGTAAAATTAATAAAACAAATACAGGTTTTAATGACGTTGGTTTATTAACTAATGCACAAATTTATGAAGGGACTATTTTTTAATACGAATTAAAAAACTTAGCTAAAAAATATGCAAGTAAAAGTGTGATCTTTAATGCATTTTGCGATTTACTAATAGAAAATTAATGAAAATAAGACATTCATTGTATCAATATGACTTCTCATTTATTTCTGAATTAAACATCTAGGAGTGAATATGTTTGTGCCTTATAAATTTAAATCAGTTTCAAAACTCGATTCATTAAAACAAACATTCACTACCTCACATTTGTGTCGTCGGACTTATGAATGAGACTGAGATTTAATAAATGTAGCACACATTCATACACACAAACACACGCACGACATTGCCCGATCGTAAAAAAAATGCATAAACATAATTTCATATATGGAGATGTTTTATTGATAATTAGAGAAACAATTCTCTAATCATTATTATCCAATATGAAGAAATGATCGTAAAAGTAATGCGAAAATATTACTTGAGTATCATCAACTAAAACCGAAATCAAAATGTTTGGCGTTCCAGTATAAATCATGACTGATCGCATCAGCGTCGGAACGTCTGAACAACCGACTGATAGATTTAAAAGTTTAAAACTTAAAAAGACTTTGAGCATGTGCAAACTTAACAATATATGTTATGTTTTATTTGACTTCCACTTCAAAAATCAACCGTTTTGTTTTCAATTTGAACCAATTACCAGCAATTTTAGCCGGGTTAAATCCATATCTAAAGTGTACCACACATCTAAATACTATATATATCATATTAAAAATGTTGATCCGAATATTCAGAGGGGAGTTTGTTCAAATTAGTTTATACTTATGTAATCGCTTGTATAACCACACATGTATATAATATCAAATTAATAGATTAGCATCAGTTTAACAAGGAAGTTCCAATAGTTTTTTAACTTGAAAATCAGATGAACATATCCCTGACATAAGAATACAGACCTATTTGTAAACTCAAAAGAAGTGCATTTGTGCTTGTAACGTAAACATTTTGCGTTTTGGTGGCGATGAAGACGGTGAAGGCGGTTTTGATATCGCTTAGGTTTGTTGGAGCATTCATCGCGCATAAAGTTGTTGATTTGCTAAAAAAAAGTCGTAGTCAATATGTGAATAGCCTAGCGCATGTGACGGATGAGACAGAGTTTCGTTTTCCAATTCGTTAAACTTCTGTAGGGCCTGTTGGAAACATGCGGTCGGGTATTGACATTGACGAGAAGTGGACTTTTTCTGTTGTCTAATGAGGGTTGCTGTCAACATTTATGATGCAGTTCATCTATTTGTTGGCAGTACTTCTACGCCATAATAGTGTCGCTTGAATCAGAAAATACTGTAATAAATGGGACCGGTTACAGACAACCAAACAGTCTTCATGACCTTCTTTTAGTGCAACTTTGGCTTCATCAAATGTCATGGAGTCTCGTCGGTGTCCAACAACTGAGCTGAGCGGTGACGGTTGTCGATAAGAACGTAATGTGGTTCACAAATCACAAACCGGTCAGAAACGGATCGTTCTGGTTGGGTAAAAGAAGGGACGATGGCACTTCATAACGGCGTTCCTTTTGGTTGTCGTTCAATTCTTAAGGAACACATTTATCAAGGGTTTGGTCTTTCTAATCTCGGTTAAGCGGTTGAAAATCAGTGTATACATTACATCTAATGCAGAAGCAACTTCTTGCAGAAAGCTATTAATTAATTGGTGTCATCAGCTTTAAGATTCACTTCACGCTATGAAATTTGCGAGTAGTGGTTTTTGGACTAAAAGCTTTCTTGATATCGCAAGCTGTTTTCACATCTTTTTAGCATAACTAGTACTGCAATGAGAAATTGTGCGAATTTGCTTTTTTTAATCGTGCATTTACCGTTCTAAAACGACGAGATAATTGCATTAGAACGTTTATATTAAAGAGTAGTTAGAGCGAAAAAGTCACTTACATAAAATATCAAATAAACGTAATAAACGAATACTCATCTAAAAATACATAATTTGAAAGCCAAATTATAACTCCAGCAGAACTTACTTCTCCACATAAAAAATTCTAAACAGAAACATAGTTTTTATCAATGGCAGAGTGAAAACAAAGAAAATTAAAAGGTTACTATATATGTACATATGTATATATATGTATAGATAAATATATATATATATATATATATATATATATATATATATATATATAATCGCGTTGTATACCCAGTTTTCGACAGATCAGGAGATTAAAGCAACTATGAGGCTGGCCAGTACCAGATGGGGGACAATTTGGGAAAAATATGCGCTGACTGTATTGCGCCGAGTCGTAGAAATTATCAGGTTTCACCATCATAGCCCGAAGGCAACTGGAAGATAAATTACTGAGTGTACAGTAGTCAATAAAATGATATCGTAGTAATCGGTAGTATTTGAAATTTGGTAAATTTGATCACTTCGTTTACGACTCATCAAGAACTTATTACGTTTGAATTTATGACGAACATATATTAGGCAGCTGGAAAGCAGGGAAATGAAATAGAGTTTAACACGCGTGCAGTACCAAGAAATAAGCTTTTTGCACAGATAAATAGTGGGAAATTAATGATAAATGTTTCAGTTAGACGAGTGTATTTCGTAAAAAAATTGGAGGGGGACAATAGATTAATGCTCCGACAAGTACGATCCATTAATAAACGATAAACAGAAGAACGTTTTCTACATCTTTTCTGTGTAGAACTAGGTGACGGAACGAGAAAATAGCAGCCTCACAAGGCTACAAAGTTATATTGAACTCTCTCAAAGAAGGGCAAGTGCTTTCTTGCCATCTTGCCCATATGTGGAAACGGTACACCATCCTTGGGGGTACTAGGTTCTTACACAGGTAGAGAATTTCATAACCAGTGCGATATCTACTTGAGCGTTAGAATGATCTTATAATTTTCTAGCGAGAAGGGCAACGGATTTTATATGCATGTTCTTTTAACATCAACCCCCGAAGCTTTCAAAACATAGGACCATCCAAAGAGAAGAGCCATTTATTTCAATTGATGCCAGACAGCGTTGAGAGCTTTGGTGACATGAAGATAGAAGATTGGTTTTAGATGAATTAAAATACACCAGCCACGTATTTCCATATCGTTGGTAACTGGGGCCGCATTTTACTAACGGAGAGAGACACACCTCCGAATCAAGATTAAAGCAACATAAATCTACTGTCTGTACTTATATATTCTTCTACGTTTTAAATATTGAGCATTACTTTTTGGCTAGGATCATCCCGAAAGAATTACCTCAATGTAATATCTGGCAAGATAATACACTTGATCTTTAATCTGTGATAATCTCACTTGTATACATGCACATATATATATATATGATCATTATTATTATTATTGTTATTATTATTTTTTATTATTATTATTGTTGTCGTTGTTGTTGCTGTTGTTGTTCTTGTTGTTGTCGTACAGATAAAACAACTTCACACACTTTTTAAAATGCACACTACTATTAAGAATAAATTATGTTTTAATCAATGTTTAAATATGCATAAGTATACATTATTGGGTGTATATAAATTTATGTATATATATATATATATATATATATATATATATATATATGCATCATGGATGTACATATATATATATATATATATATATATATATATATATATATATATATATATATATATATATATATATGAACACACACATTTTGATACTTTAAGAACATAACAGTCCATAGCTTCTAAACTATGGGTATTTTATATATACAGACGTATACACGCACGGGCGAATGCGCACACACATATATGGATATATATATATATGTATATATATATATATATATATATATGTATGTGTGTATATGTATATATATATATATATATATATATATATATATATATATATATATAAGAGCAAATAGTTAATAAAACATGTTAAAAAGCACTTTGAAAAAGAGTTAAAAACAGTTTCAAATAAATATATTCCTTTTCATCAAAGGATAGCAAAATGCGGGATCGGATTTTCCATACAAAATTATTTAATGAAACTGCCAGTAAGTCAAAGATCTTACAAACAACAAATAACAAAACTGAAGCAGAGGGAATATGGTGTAGAAAAAAGTGATTTCATGTGAATTGATAATCTGGTGAAAGGTAAATTATACAATGACGGTAAAATCCAAAAATGTAAATCCAAGAAAGTTAATTAAATTTCCATTCGCACAAGTAAAATCCAAGGAGATCACGTTATTTGAAGATGGTCCAAAATAATCCAAAAGGCTGAAATCCGTGGAATAATACACACATATGTACAAGCATTTGATAATTTACCTTTTACCAGATTATTCATTCACGTAAAATCACCTTTTTCTTCACCATATTCCCTTTGCTTCCCTTTTTTTTATCAATCTTTGACTTACTCGCAGTTTCATCAAATACGTTTGTATGCAAAATTCTATCCCGCATTTTACTAACTCCTACCCTCTAGTGAGAAGGAAAGTATTTCTTTGAAACTCCGCGGATTAAGGACTATCCACTTAAGTGTTTCCTTCTCAGATTAAATATGTTTTTAACTCATTCCAAAGTGTTTTAACATGTTTTATTAACTATTTCCTCTTATTATAAGTTCTATCTCCTATTTGGTTTTATCGAGCTTCTACATCTGATTGAGATTATTTATAAATATTGATTCTTTAATATTTTAATATACTTTAGTTTTACCAACTTGGAACATTTTGGTAAATTTAATTGTATTTTACACACACACACACACACACACACACACACACACACACACACACATATATATATATATATGTATGTATATATATGATATATCGGGTACACATTTAGCTGACTTAAAGATACGTAGACTTTATGCATATTTTCGTGTGATTAACTAATAACATTTAAGATTTGGAGTGTTTAGATTTGTTAATGTTATGCAATCAAGGATAATATAATTATTATCTACATCTTACTGAATTCATACAGCTTAACATATGAGTGGATATCTACAAGAGAATGCACATGGAATTTTATTTACATTATCGTAAAATTATTCGTCTTAATTATACCGCCTGGAAAGACTTGTCAGTAATGTTGCAGGAATATAAATTAAACTATGATTAGGTGTTTGCCATTTCAACAAAAGATAATGTGAAACTGCGTTAAATTATTGTGTTTTCCCTTTTCTTTTCTATTCGACATTAAACAAAAGAAAATATATTTATGTCCTATTTAGGTTATTTATGCTTACTTGAAGGATGAGTGAATAAGCAATTGATACCTTTACAATTTCTACCAATATTCGAATAATTTCTACTAAAGTGTATTCGATAGTCAATAAAGTGAGAAGAGGATTTAAAATGTAAGTTTTGTTTCCATTAATGGTTCTATTCATTGCATGACCTATAGGATAACAGTTATTAGTTATGCTTATTCATGACATTGTGTATTTTATTCATCTAATGAATTATAATGTAAAATTCTTTTTTTCTGCAAAAACCTCTATGTAATGTATATTATACATTTGGTTACTAAGTCTGTATGTTTGCACATGTTGGTATAGGGTTTCGATTACCGCTTCTGTTTTTTTTTGCCGCCAACTCTATATGAGAGTATAGATATTGTTGTGGCACACACCGTATAGATAATACTATGCACGTCAATATAATTAAGACCGACAGATTAGGTTTCTTTTTGTTGTCACAAAAGTTATACACAATGATGTACACTAAGCAGTCGAACTAACTTGTATCCGTATTCATCATTTCTTTGTTTACTGTTCTGTACGAGATATTGTTTTACCACGTATTATTTAGGTATGTATATAAAGGTGCGGAAGTTAGACACAACTCAGCTACTGGTGGAAGCAGAATATACTGAACGGACAAACAAATACAAACTGATTATTTATAATTCACTCGAACGTTTAATAATGCATGTGTTAACGTCGGGAGACATATTTTCTCGATATTTATAGAAAGATTTTGTTAACACAGAGATAGTATATGTAACTCACACATATCTTCATAATTACCTACATTCCCTTTAATCCATACAGAAAATTGTACCCTAGTTTTAAATGCCAATGAATAGGTGTGTCCTCAAAATATAAAGCTGGAAGATCCATACTTTATAGTTAAATAAAACTAAATACGGAAGTCGTCGGCAATAGACACTTATCTTGATCGACATTATGAATCATTTGTACAATTGTCATTAAGCAATTAAACCACGATAATTAGGAATGGTTCAGCCGGTAACTAAGATTTACGGAGAAATATATAGTTACCAATAATCCTTTACGAAAAATATCTTAAAGATATTAAATATCAGATTTTCGTTTTAAGATGTGCACGTGCATGTATATTGCAAGTTACAGTGCATTTCGTATACTGCACTACTTAGATGCAAAGGGATTCTTCTAATATTTACATAGTTGTAAATATGTCGATGAGCAAAAATCAGAGATAGAAATTGAAAATGAAAATCAAATAGTATAATGCCAGCGATGAATAACAACACACACACACACACACATATATATATATATATATATATATATATATATATATATATTAATATATATATATATATATATATATATTAATATATATATATATATATATATATATATATTTATAGATATACGTTTGTTGGTATGTATATATGTGTGTATGTATGTACTTGTACTATCCCGAGGAACACTATTCATATAATGATTTCTAAAATAAATATCTTTTGAGAAGGATTAGTCCAAAGTAAATAATTCACATTTATAATCACCCACAATACATGTGCTGTTTAAGGATGACTTTTTAGACCGGAAAAAAATTCAAATCAATTGTTTTCAATGTGAATTAAAATTAAAATTCGAAAAGAAAGTGTGTATACTACAGAATTTATATGTTTAGGTTTTAGCATAGATAATATATATATATATATATATATATATATATATATATTATTATGATAAAACTATTTCAAAAATATGTTTAAGCACGGAATAGAACTTCTGAAATATTACGTAAATAGATGGAATATACATATTGTATCTTATTTTTCATCATTTGTTTCAAGTAACTTTTCTTCTATGTATGACTGATAAATAGTAAGTAATATGTGGCAAAGTACATGAAGCATTCTGTGAAATACATTTTTTAAAGTTCCATACTGCCCGATACTCTAGGTCGATTTTTCAGTGCATGTGCCACTCGGATATACAATTGATATTTGCTTAGTAATGGTTGACGCACGAGAGCATGCTAGCCCGGTAAATTGAATAATGAGTTCTATTCAAATTGACGTGACAATTCCCGACTTCAACAGAAATATTCCAGAATTCGACAGGAAGACTGTCGACGAGAATAGACCGGAAGAATATCTAAGGTTACATGGATCGAAACGTTGCAAAATTACACCGAATGTCAGATCAGTTGTTCGGGGAAGATAAATCACAGTAATAATTAATATTTATCTAATAAAATCTAAAACTAATATGAAATACTGTATCGTAGTTATATTTTGTAGAATCATTTCGAAACAATTACATATTACACCTTTTAGATATTAACACTTTTTTTAGATATAAAGTTAACCCAAGAAGAAATGATACCAATCGCTTTCGCCAATATTGGAAACTCGCCATCAAATTATTTCGAAGATTGTTTGTGAGTTAATTTTATTCAAACTTTTAATATTGATCAGTCTGGTCGTGTTATATGTTCTTTGGATATATTAAATAGTTTTCCAAATGATGAAACTTAGGAGGTCATTACTATTCCTATCATTGCCATAAAACGCAGCATTTGTTGCCAATATACCGAACAAGTATGTTTCATTTTACTTCAATGTCATTATATGTGCACAATTAAATGACCTTACAATGAGCAGTAACATTCAATGGAATTGGCGAATACAAATTTGTACGGTGTAAATGAAACATTTTCCATTTAAAAAAAGTACAATAAAGTCGTATAGTCTTTTAATATATCGTATTTACTACAGCTCGCTTACACATTCTAAACTATAAAATATATACATTTATCATAATAGTTTTTATTTATGATAATAGTTTTAGTCGTTGATGAATTTTTATGAAAAATAAATGATTTGATAAAATTTACACAGAGAGTATATTTTAGACTTCGAATAAGAGTCAGCTGTTGTTAATTCCATTACAGTTTCATGATATTTCAACGTATTGCGTTTAAAAAGATTTTATCGCCGAATTTTCTGCATACACTATAAAACATACAGAACTTTACACATGAAAATCGTGTAAATATACTTATATCGAGACATGCAATTTGCATATGGATTTCCATGCATAAACAACTGAATAGATATAACACATTTTTTTCTTTTGCATTGGGAATAACAGCATTTATGAACGCATCAGACGAGCACTATCTGACATCTCTAAAATTATGAACATATAATTTTCATAATAAATAATTATTTGAAAAGTTGACCCAAAAGATAGACAAGTTTTAATGTCAGATTTCGTTGTTTCTTGAATATACTAAAAAAGGACATATTCGAAGATATTTATTATACAATATAATATAATTTTGAAAACAATATTGATGTTTTTTCTGCATAGACGGATAATTCTGTACAAAAAGTTAAACCGAGCGATATATTTTCAAAAACTATGACAACACATTAGTACACGTTTACGCTTTAAACATTATGAATCTTCCATGAAGTTGTTTCTCTTCCCATTTCTCTTTTCTCGTTTTGCCATTTGTCTCTCTGTTTTCTGTTTTATTGTTTATCACTGTCTCTCGCTGCCATAAGTATACTTTCAGTGTTTTACATTATGTATTTTTCTAGTTCTTTTTTGTGTCCTTCACACAGTTTTCTATACAGATCAGTCCTCTCCAGCCGTCTTTCTTTTTCACGTAGAATCTGTCAATATCGTCCTGTGGGTGTAGTGCATTATGCATGGTCATGAGTTTCCTGGTTGTCTGGTCGAGTTGTCTCAGTTCTTCTATTGTCCACCCTATAAACATTCCAGAGTATCTTACTAGTGATACTGTCCATGTATTTATACCTTTTGTTAGGGTTCTACTATATAATTTGGTTTCTAGGAGTTTTCTTGTTCTCCTTAGGTATTCCTTTCCAATTTTTTCTTTCATTTCTGTTGCTCTGATGGTGTCCACTTCCAGAATCCTCAAGTATTTATAGTCGTCTCGTTCCCCTAGTGCCCTCATTTCTGTTTGGTTTGGTAGTTCCATGCCTTCTGACGTTTCCATTTTCCCTTTCTTATAACTAGTTGTGCGCACTTTTCCATTTCAAATTTCAATGTGCAATAATTTGTCTGGGTTGATTATTTCATTAAATAAAGCACAACTATATATTAACTCACATTTTATTAAGTTTTATAATTCTCGGATATGTTACTAATTTCGCAATCACTTTTTATGTGTTTAACCCACATTATTAACAACCCACTATAACGTAACTCACATTTCGTAATATTTCATAATTATTGGATACGTTACTATTATCGGCAATCATTTTTCATAATTTAAACACAGATCATCGATCCCTTTACTAAAATAACAACGTGGATATATTGTCTGGGCTGATTATTTAATTGAAAACACACTAATCCATTAAATCACATATTAGAATTTTTCATATTTCTTGGATATGTTAGTAATTTCGAGAATAAATTTTCATAATTTAAACCATCATATCGCCCTCTCTTACTAACATAATAATTTGGATATATTGTCTGGACTCTTTAATTTTTTTATAAACACACCAATTAATTAAATCACATTTCATCATTTTTCGTAATTCTTGGAAATGTTACTAATGTCCACAATATTTTGTTCATAATTTACACACACCTTATCTCCCTCTTTTACTAAATAATAACTTTGAAATATTCCCTGGGTTAATTATTTCATTACAACCACACAAATCAATTAACTCACATTTAATCATTTTTCATAATTCTTGCATATGTTACTAATTTCGATGACCATTTTTATCAGTTTAACACACCTTACAGAGTCCCCCTCTCTAAAATAATTATTTGATATATTGCCTGGGCTTATTATTTCATTACAAATACAATAAACAATTAACTCACATTTAATCATTTTTCATATTTCTTAGATATGTTACTGATTTCGACAATCATTCTTTAATAATAAAACCCCACATTATGCCCGCCTCCTACAGATAGAAGCAGTTTTATATATTTTCTGTGTTTATTATTTCCTTACAGACACACTAACCAATTTACTCATATTTCATCATTTGTCATACTTCTTGGATATGTTACTAATTTCGACAAAATGTTCAGAATTTTAACCCTCTATGTTGCTGCCCCTTTCTAAATAATAACTTTGATATATTGTCTGGTCTGAATCTTTCATTACAAACACATGATTCGATTCCGTGTATTCTCATATTATATATGTTACACCTATCTTATCCAATCTCGGGTGACGCCATATATTCTGCTAGTATATATATTTCACCTTTCTCATTTTGTCACGGGCAATACTGGGTATTCTGCTACTGTATATTTTCCACCCCTTTCATTCAATACTGGTCCACGCTTTCTGCTAGTATATATTTGCACGTATCTCATTAAAACCCGGGACTGACTTCATGTCCGCCACCCCACTATAAAAATATATGAAATAAAGTAATGGTTAAATCGTAATCTGTTTCAGCCATTTCTGTGTCTGACTTTATATCCCCAAACCACTGCTAAAAATTTACATGGAATAATGTAATATCTAAATAGTAAAATGTGTCAGCACTTTCCAGGACTGGCTTCATATCCCCCACCCCACTGTTCTAAATATACATGAAATAAAGTAATATTAAAAGCGTAAAATGTTTCAGCCATTTACGGGACCGGTTTCATAGCCCCCACACTACTGTTGAAAATATACATCAAATAAAGTAATTTTTAAGTCGTAAACGGTTTAAGTAATTTCTGGGACTGGTTTCATATCCTCGACACTACTGTTAAACATATATATGAATAAAGTAATGTTTTAGTCGTAAACGGTTTAAGTAATTTCCGGGATTGACTTCCTATCCCCCACCCTACTGTTTAAAATATATTGAAATAAAGTAATGTGTAAATCATTAACTGTTTCAGCAGCTTTCGAAATTAATACATAAACACATACACACGGATAGGCATTAGGCAACCATTGCTTCAACATGGATTTATGAGTTTAGTATTCGTCTCAATATTCCAGTGACATAAAGCCCTCCCCCTTTTGGTCTTGGCTTATTGAGGGGGAATCCTTCATTACTGCTACAATTTTTATTTTGGTCACTGATCAGAGTGCCCATTTTGGGTAGCTGGTTTCCTCACAACTTTCTAACCGACCTCATGTCCAATTCTGCCCTTGTAGGGAGGCAAGTAAACAAAAAAAAATAATCAGAACGGACATTTTGCAGGGCATTTTATAATTAATCAGAAGGGACATTTCCAGGACATTTTGTAATTAAATCAGAAACTACTTTTCCCAGTTACTTTTGTAATATTAAAACTTTTTTACATTAAATATAGTACCTATTCACAATGCCTCCCCATGGGATGGATTCAGACATCACGGTCGATTTTAACCTGGAGAAAAGGAACAAAAAATTGTCTTAGACGTAAATGTTTTCTACTCCACTGAGAGTGAAGAAATTGAAATGTAGCGTCTCAAGAACATATACTACATTTGATATTGGCCAAAAGACAAATAATTTTTTTAATAGCTTTGCCTTAACAGCGACATCAATTTTTTCCAATTTTTGAATTTCATAACAAACAACCCGGATGTAAGCGTGACACACAAAAGAACACACACGCTATCGTATAAATATATAGCTAATAATAATAATAATAATAATAATAATAATAATAATAATAATAATAATAGTTGTAATAGCAATGATTTAATATATAGGTGTCTGTATATACTATATGTGTATATATATTACAAAATGTTATATATGTATATTTAAGTGGGTGTATATATATACATATGCACATAGACATATATATATATATATATCTATATATATATATATATGTATATATATATATATGTATATATATGCATATATATAAATTAAAGAGGGTTAAAACAGTAGTCTAAAGAGCAGAGTGTATTTTAATGTGTTAGTAAAATTACTAATTTAATTAAAATACAAGAAAAGGACAGTGCTCATTGTAATTCAGAAATATAATAAGCTCGATAGGCAAATATCCTAGAGCTACTTTTATATTTAGTAATGTGTGTGATAATTTAAAATTCAAATCAGAATTAAAAATTAATAATTTGTTTTATTAGTAGGAACAACAAACAAGGGAAAAATGTGTACGATCTTTTCGGAAACGATGTTTATATTGTGATAGACATTAAGCCACGGAAAATAATTTTGACATATAGTTTTTTTTTAAAAACGAAGTCGCCTCATCAGCAAAACTATTGGGTGTTTTTTTTTATATGTAAAAGACACCATTAATAAACCTAGCAATTTTTAAGTAAGGTAAATATATCTGGAAAAAATTAAAATAAAAAGGAAAATATTTGTCCAAGTAACATATATCTGAAATTTCAAGTATGTAAATCCAGAATCGGCGGAATCTGCAAACATAAAGTCTTTAAAGATGGACCGCTGGACGGCCAAATGTCTGGCCGAAAATTGATTAAAAAGATGTCCCCAAATCTCAATACCCGTTTTGTCTAATCACGAGCATGTGGACTGAAAACTGATAGAGTAGTTTGTTAGGAAAATATACACACAAATACACACAGAGATGCAATTTCACATATATATATATGTGTGTATGTATATATGTATATTTATGTATATATAGAGAGATATATACATCTATATATATACGTGTGGGGGTGTATGTACGTGTGTGTATAAGATGTACGCGTGTGTGTATAAGTTTTTTTGGCATGTCTTATGAGATAGATGCATCGTGTTTGTGAGTGCATGTTTTGAGAGCTTTTAATATATGCATTTTTCCCATGGCGTGGTCACATTGAGCTAAAGACCTTACAGTCGGGTAGAAGAGGTTGGGTGACCGCAGACGCTGGTGTTAAATTTTGATCCCTGGCTACCCATGAACGCAAATGCGTTAATCCGCATCGTGGCTAGCGTCGAACGTCTTGCCCCAAGCACTCAATCATCTTGCCGCTGATATAGGTAAAATGATGTTCCTGCGAAGTCCAGTTGGTATTCTGATTGATGGTCCCTTGCTGGGCTAAGGTCAACATACAGTAGATTACAACATTCATCACGAGATTATCAACTTGGCTGCTGGGTGTGTTAGGTGTAATGGGTGGTCGTGTTAAAGAGTTTATGTCTACTTCTTTCTTCCGGGAGACACGAGACTTGGTCATGTATAACTTTTATATTTCTTTCTTCCTCAATTCTCTTCTCTCGAATACTGTAGGTCTTCTACTTTTACTCAGTCTCATCGGAAATTTATCATAAAACTTAAAAACAAAACAAATGTCATTTAATAAAAGCATATGAATATCTGACGATCTTACGTAGAGATGCACACATAAACATATATGTGATGTAAGAAATAATCAAATTGACGTCCAGCTAATAATGATAAAAACGGATTAAAAAAAAAATGTGAGACTATGAATACTATAAATCTTACCCGATCAGAAATATGAAAATGAACAATTTTTCCAACAGCTACTTACAAATCCTGATTCATAAGACTAATGATAGTGGCGCAATGTTTCCTAATTTATCATCGGTTTTGAACGACCTTCAGTCTTACCGTTTATAAATGCGGAACGTTTATGAAGAGTCAGTGTGCAAAATTATAAATATAGCCTTAGATTGTAAACCTTACAAATTTTCATATAAAACATGTCATATTTTGGGACAAAACTTTAACTTTTTATATGATTCCGTGAAATCTGATAACAGCAAATTGATAATTGTGGATTATGCAAACTCCTTCTATCAATATTTAAGATACGCACCTGTAAATTTTTCTCGGATAATCACATACAAAATTTTAATTAGACTCGCTCCAGACAAGGGATGACGTAACTAGAAATATTTAATAGAAATCGCTCCAGAAAAGGCATTAATCCATTAGACATTCATTATTGAGATCGCTCCAGACAAGGACTGAAACCACATAGAATGCCTCATTGAAAATGTTTAGACAAAGCATGAAGCCACTTGCAATTTTATTTAGAAAACTCTCCAGACAACGCATGAAGCACTCTAATTTTTCAATGGAATTTTCTCCAGAAAAGCCATTAATCCCACTTTAAATGTTTTATGTAAATCCAAAAAAGGCATGCACCACTTAATTTTTTATGTAAATTGCTCCAGATTAGGCTTCAAACCACGATAATTTTTCAGGTAAATCGCTCAAGACAAGGTATGAAGCCAATCAAAAAAAGTTATAATTAAACCACTTGACATGTATTATGGAAGTCGCTCCAGATATTTCATTGGCATATTGAAATACTTTATGTAAATCGCTTCAGACAAGGCATGAACTGACTAGATATTTTATTGAAATCACATCTGACTAGGTATGAAGCCACTATATTATTTTATTGATATCGATCCAGAAAAGGTATGAAGCTAAGAGAAATATTTAATTGAAGCATGAAACCACTTGTAACTGTTCATAGAAATCGCTGCAGGCAAGGTATGGAGCCACTATTTTTTTTAATGTAAATCGCTCCAGACAATGCAGGAAACCACTTACAAGTTGTTGTGAAAATTGCTTCAGAGAAGGCAGGAAGCTAGTTTAAATATTTTTATAGGAATCGCTCTAGACAAGGCATGAAGCCATTTGAAATGTTTTATGGAAATTCCTCCAGACAAGCAATGAAACCACGTGTAAGTTATTTATTTAAACTGCTCCAGACAAAGAATGAAGCAATCTGATTTTTTTATGAGAATAACTCCAGAAAAAGAATGGATTCTCTTAAAATGTTTATATGGGAGTCGCTCCAGACAAGGTATGAAGCTACTTGAAATATTTTATGGAAATCGCTCCAGACAATGCATGTAATCACTAAAAACTTATTGTGGAAAACGCTCTAGACAATGCACAAACCAACAAAACTGTTTCTTATGGAAAGCGGTTCAGACAAGGCATAAGAAACATTAAATGTTTTAAGGAATTGCCACAGACAAGGCATGGAGCAATTATAAATGTTATAGTTAATTGGCTCAAGACAAGACATGAAACCACTAGAAAATTTTCATGGAACGGCTCACTTCTTACAGCGAATTAAGCCACTAAAAGTTGAATATGGAATTCTTCATAGACCATGTATTAAGCCACTTGAAATGTTTTATGGGAATTATTCCAGACAGGGCATAAACCCACTAGACGTTTAATAAATATACCCTAAGAATAATAGGTATGATTAGAAATAACTTCATTTTTCTCAATGTTTTATACGGTTCCGGCAAAGCCGGGTAGCCATGCGAGTATAATATAATCATTAATTAGACGAATTAATCGAACCTGTTATGAGATTATTGAAACCACAAAAAAACTTTATCTGGCAAAAGTAACTTCAAAACAATTATTTGATAATTCAACATATCAAATTACTTATAATATGGAATTAACAAATACGTAGCACAATTACCAGCAATAATAGTGACACCAAAATTTGATTCTGTAGATTCCTGTTACTACTAATAATCTGTTTCGCTATTTCTTCAAAAACAGCGTTTAATAACTGCCTTTAAATACCTGAGGAATTGGGCGAAAACCTTCGTGATAAATAATAGCGATATAACGTTATTTTAACACAAAAAATAGGAGAAATCGAAAAATGAGACATATAATAAAACAATATATATCTGTTATATCATATATTGTTTGTTTTAATGCACACGCACGAACGAACACTTTCACACACAGATACAAATGCATGGGCATGTTTATATATATGAATGCGCACAATATAATTAGGTACGTGTATTTATTAAAATATATATTTTAATTATTAAGTAACCAGTTTTGACAGTGATTATCAACGCTTTGTCCTAATTTCGAGACTTTATATATATATATATATATATATATATATATATATATATATATATATACATATAATTTTATGAGCAAATAGTAAATGCTAATAAAATGGAGAATTTCTCAATAATACTGCACAGCAAAATGTTGTTTTGTTACCGTTTTTAGTCTGTTTAGTTACGTGTGTTCCATTACCGAAATCAGATAAACGATCTGATAGTTTCATCAGACATTGTAGACACCAAAGACCGAGTCTGCAAAGGCAGATGAGATCGTCGGATCGTTAATTCGATTCCTGCAGTGGATATCTATGTAACCAATCGAATAATAATCTACTGTTTAAAGCACTGTAATTACGGATTGCAAAGTTAAAATTAAACGGTTTTAAAGACCAAAACTATTGTAATTTTTTTTAAATGAATAAACATGTTTTCAGATTAAAATTGAATTCAATATTTCAATCCTATCAGAATCTTCATCAGGAAAAACAAGGTTTTATATGTCTATTTTTCTGCTTTTTACGTACACTTATGGCACTGGTGGTGCCGAAAAAGACACCTTGTCCTTCAAATGTTGGCAATTTGTAGAGTTCAAATGACCACTCCAGTAATAACACTGGCCAAGGCTGTATTTATGTAATAAAAAGGCTTCTTTTTAAAGCAGTGTTGATATGTAATAGGAATTCGAAATTTAACGCTTTTGTTTTTTTCTGATGAAGATTCTCTTATTAATCAAAATATCGAATTTAATTTTATTGAATAAACACACACACACACCTATATATATATATATATATATATATATATATATATATATATATATATATATATATATATATATATATATATATATACATATACATATATTTAATTTTTCCGCACTTGATTTACACTTTAAATCTACTAACTTATACTATATTTTTATGTATTTATTTATTCATTTATTTAAAAGCTATACATACATATTCTAAAGACAAACCAGCGGTTTCATTGTATAGAAACAAGCTTTTGTTGTTGACTAAAAACCTATACACATTATCGGCGTCATTTGGAAAACGGTTAAATACTGTGTCAACCAAAGAAGTGTGTTCCAACATAATGAAACCGCTGGTCTGTCTTTGGAATAGCAGATATAGTTTTAAAATAACTATTTGTATTTTGCTCTCAAATTCGCGATGGAGCACTCTATTTAATTTCTTTTCATCATACACATCTATATATATATATATATATATATATATGTATGTATATATATATATATATATATATATATATATATATATATATATATATATACTATCAGTGCAGCGTGGCATTGCTCGGGCCATTGTACTATTAATAAGATGATACGCATACGTGTATGTATATATATATATATATATATATAGAGAGAGAGAGAGAGAGAGAGAGAGAGAGAGATAGATAGATATATATATAAACGACTTGTACTCATGTCTAGGTTACCCACATCAAAAATTTCAAGTGTTTAGACCCAAAACCGGCGAAGGAGTTTGGTAGAATTTTCAAAGTTCAAATCGTAAACTTTGACCACTGGACAGCAAAATTCCCCGTCGTAAACCCATTGAAAATGTGTTCCAAAATCTTA
This sequence comes from Euprymna scolopes, assembly GCF_053919585.1. Taxonomy (NCBI): domain Eukaryota; kingdom Metazoa; phylum Mollusca; class Cephalopoda; order Sepiida; family Sepiolidae; genus Euprymna; species Euprymna scolopes. Next base: position 74,614,606 of record NC_136489.1, on the reverse strand, counting down.
ATACTCCTTATGTCTATAGACCAAAGAATGACCGAGTATTTTGCAAGGGAAATGTACACACACATACAATTTCACTTTTATAGATATAATAGATAGATTAATTCACAATTGATCTTAAACCGAAAATCATTTGCCATTAATTTACTATTACTTTCTACTCCATACTTATTTACTATTAATTCACTATTAATCTCAGACACAAAATCATTTGCTACTAATTTCCAATTGTTCTCAACTCCAAATTATTTACTAATAATGCACTATTAATTTTAAACCGTATATTATGTGCTATTAATTTACAATTACTCTCAACTCCAAACTTATTTACTATTAATTCACTATTACTCTTAAACCCAAGATTATTTGTTACTAATTTACTATATTTACAACTCCATGCTTCTTTACTATTAATTCACTGTTAATCTCAAATTAATTAACTAGTATTCTCAAACCCGAAAGTATTTGCTATTAATTTATTATTTCTGTTAACTTCAAACTTATTTAGACTTTATTCACTATTTAAATCAAACCCAAAATTATTTGCTATTAATTTAATATTACTTTCAACTTCAACCTTATTTACTATTTGCATTTCTGCCCGGTTTCGCTCGCGCCCTTTATACTGTTCATAACTTGACTATGTATGAATACTCTTTTATGTAAAATTTTAAATGTTTAGACTAAAGTTTGTCTGAATAATTTTGTAGAGATCGGAGAGTATTTATTAAACGGTTAGCCAATTTTGTACACTGTAACTTTATTGTTTTTGTTTCAAATCAAAACAAAATGTTCGATCTATGTCAAAGTAACCTACATCTAAATTTTCAATCTTTAGACCAACGCAATTTAATAGAATCTGTAAAGGTCAACTCTTTCAACGTTTATCATTTGGCACTCGAATGTTCGTCCAAAAACTGATTTAAAACTCGCCGCATGTCTGAATACCTGTTTTGTATAAATTTCAAATGTTTAGACACAAAACTGGCTAAATAGGTTGCTAGACACATCAAAGACAAATCCTTTTTTACTTTGACACCTAGTCAGCTCAAATCCTCAACCCAAACTGTTTAAAAAGCCTGCCATATCTCTGAATTCCCTTTATGTAAAATTTCAAATGTTTAGACCAGAAATTGACCGACTAATTTTGTAGAGAATGCGGATGTCAATTGTTTAAGCTTTGACAAATATTTTGACCCCTTAACATATTTTGTGGGTTCAAATCTAATTAAAAGTTTGATCAATGTTCAAGTAACCTTCATCTAAAATTTCAAGTGTTTTGACCTAAAATTGAGGAGGACTTTTGTAGAATGTTCAAAGGTCAAATCGTTGAACTTTGATCCCTTTGACAGGCAAATTTCTGGCCGAAAACCTATTACAAAGATGTTTCCAAATCTCAATACTCCTTATGTAAAATCACGAGTTTCTATACCGAAAATTGACTGCGTTGTTTTGTAGGTAAATGTACATAGAGACACATACACACACTTACATTTTCACTTTATATATATATATATATATATATATATATATATATATATATATATATATATATATATATATATATATATATATATATATATATACAAGTTTAAATCTTCTTGTTACCTTTGGCGCTCTGATTTTATTTCTATCTTGGCCCTCCCTCGCTTTCTCTCGACAATCGCAGTACCCCCACTCTCATTTGTTGCTTGCTGACTTTATTTATGTCCATGTATTCATTTTCCCGGAAGTATATCTTATTCCATCACTGTGTACATCTTTTTATATTCTTTCCAGATGTGTTCTCTTTATTTCAGAAGTTTGTTCACATAAGTGAAATTTTGTTAAGATTTCTTTTCTCATAGATGTATTCTATAAGTTTCATTGGGCTTTAAAGCTTCAGCTTTCCTACATTAATTGCTTTATCCTTTTTATCATGCTACTTTCCTTCTTTCTCTTTGGCCGTTGGGCCAAGATCAAAGTGTAGTATCTATCTGCAGATGCTACACTTAAGATAATGTGTACCAGTCAATGGAGGGGAAACCCTCTATACTGGGACAATTATTTTTTTTGGTGACCAGAGTGCCCCCTTTTTGCCTACTTTTATGGGAGCTTGTTTTTACCCGCCATTAAAAACGGCCGTGTGTTTGATTTGCTTTGGTGGGGAAGCAAATAAATACAATAAATACTGTGTTTTAGTAGGCTTCCATTTTTTTAAAGTGCGTCTCTACCCCCATGCATGGTCGCAGTCGGGTGCAAGACAAGTAAGTTGTCTGCCTTTTTTTGTGGGATATCATTATATGTAGTTTTAGCCGCAAAAATAGTTACTAATGTGTTAGAATTGAAAACATCCCATTTGGCAAAGGAACCCACATTATAATTGTTTTCTTTTATACTATATTCTTCCGATGTCACTATAGCTCAGTCGTTACCAAATTAAGCTGACTCCTTATTTAATTCTGTTTCAATTCTAGCTAATAGCACAAAAATCGTATCTATTTTCTTAGGAAATCGCTTCGATATATTAAATAAAATATAATTTCTATCTCTATAAAAGTGGGAATTTCTGTGTCGGAACACTTATTAACCTATATACTCGATGAATTCTTAATCTACAGGTTTTAATATGGTATATAAGTAATTCATTACGAGGAAAACGTTTTAATAACTCTTTATCATAGTGTAAATGATTCTCAGAATTCTAAATTAAAAATGTGTGCGTGTGAGTCAGCGGGGTTTTCAAGGTTTCTTAACTGTTTCAAGATCGCGCATGAGTAAATATTTCAAATTACATTTTTCTCATGTAAATTATGAGTCGGTTTGAAAATACCGAATAGTTAAGGTAGTTGACTCACTGTCTTTAGGTTTCAGTTTCAGTTTGCGTTATTTATTTATTTATTCATTGTTTTACTTGCAATGGGTGGACCGTATAGAAAAAATGCATAATACTCGCATGCACTTTTGTATGAATTAAATATAATAATCATGCGTGTTAAAGAGCAGGCGACGCTGGGCAGCCTGCTATTATGAAATATTCCATACAGAATTGAAACTATTACAAATACGAACTCTGCATAAAAAAATCATATTTATTGTAATTTATTCCTTTAATTCTGTTGACTTTTACAATTCTTGACAGAATATATATACATATACACACATATATACGTGTGTATATATATATATGCACAAAAATAGTGAGAGAAAAAGAGACAGAGGTTAGAGATGATTACTCATTTATGATTGATATTCTATGCGATTTAAAAACATAATTTTAAATTATTAGATTGTTTTGATAGTTTTGTTAATGACTAAATTCAATAAGGGCTAAAACCGGGTTTTATTTGTATTTATATAAACATCTAAAAGCTTAACAATTGATTTTCTCTCCGCAGAGTCCAGAAATATTTATGGAAGCCGGGGAATTGCATATAGAATATCCATGTTTTTTGGTTTGTATTACATCTTAAGTTTATATATATATATATACACACACACACACAAACATATATATATATATAATTATTATTATTAGTGTTATTATTATTGTTATTATTATATAAAATTACTCATAACTATATATATACATATATACATATATATATATATATATGTATATACATATATATACGTATATATACATATAGAGACATATATATATATATATATATATATATTGAATATATGTAGCCACATATCTGTATACACACATAAATAATTCAACTCCATTTTTCTCTGTAATTGTGATATTTGTTTTAAGCAATACACTTGGGAATTACAAATGATTGATCAAGATCAGTAATGATATTAATTTCATTTGAAAAAAAAAACTTAAAAGTAATTAAATCAATAAAAAGAAATAATACTTATTCACATGTAATTTCCTGTCAGTTGAAGTGTTGAATACGATTTAGATGAAAGTACAAAGTTGAAAGATATTCATATATATTTATGAGTGTGCAAAGGGCGATAGGGTAGACTTTTGCAATCAAAGATTTGAAATGATATCGCACAGCCAGTAATAGCAATAATACTTAAACAACTGAGCTTACATGTAATAGCTATATGCATAATTTTATTTATAAAACCCATTATTATCTCTCTGCACTTTTTTCGAATTGCATTTTTTCCGAATTGAAATGTCGTAGCGCCTCGTGATGACATATTAATTTTACATTTCATGGGCCTATGGCCGGTTTAACTTATTCTTAAGGGGTCAAAAACCGGTCAAAATTAACGGTAATCTAGACTTGTGGATGGTATGGCTATGATATTGCCTTTCTAGGTTTATTCCGTGGAGATTTTCGCTCTGTATGCTACTGAAAATCTCTACGAAAGAACACCCTAATGAAAGTCAATAATATGTTGAGATGACTGAGAATACTTTCAAGGAATTGTTCAGAGGTCACAAAAGTATATATAAAAATCCCAACAGTAAAATTAATGCGCCACTTTTAGTATACAGTAAAGAATTTAAAAGAAAAACTCTAACAAAAACTGCACAATTGAATATCCTGTAAAAAGCTACAGCATGTTCTGCACTGAGTTCCACGTGTTAGCATTGTCTTACGAGAAAAAATAATTATCATAAGGTTCAAAAATCGAGATAAGTTACTAAATAAATTATTAGAAACTTCCATAAACTGCAGGCATTATAAAGAACATCTTAGTAATATAAATACTCCCACATAGCTTTTTTTATAAAAATAATATATAAATTAACTAAAAATATAAACCACGCACATATATATATATATATATATATAATTATATGTATATATATATATATGCATATATATGTGGGTGTTTATAAAACCTATACCTAACGCACGTATTTCATTTAATGTCCTTATTGTTTTTAATCTGCCAGCAATATCTAGATAATCTATAATAAGATTACCTGCTTAAATCAAGCGAACCAAATTATTATTACTCCATCAATAAAATAAATATTAAACCTCTAAGAGTTATTCTTCGTACGTGTTTCTACGGTACTGCTTTCGTACCTAATATTTTGATTGAAATAGTTAAGTATTCTTATTCCCTTACATATATTGGGCCAAAACTCAACTGCCTTAAGATACCCAACAACATAATTTAATAAATAGCTCTTTCAAATATGTACAAAGCATTGTCGAAATATAGCGTATTTTTATAAAGATAAATTATGTTCTTAAAAATAAACGATACCGTTTTATTTAAGAAGATAACCAAACTAAAGAGAGTACAGGTGACCTAAGTTAGAATTTTGAAAAATTCTTTGTAAAAACCACTTGGAAATTGATCTAGATAATGGTACATTTATTATAAAATAAATAATAAGAATAAATAACTAAACTAATTTAATTAAACTAAAAGGGCAAGTCAATAATTAAGTAAATAAAATAAAATAAAATATTAAAACAATAAAAATAAAAACTAAGCATATATATGAATAAATAATTAGAAAATACAATATATGTGTGTATATATGCTTATTTATACGTATATATATTTGTATATATATATGTATATACACATATATATATATATATATATTAACAAACCAAAAGTTAAAGAAATACTATATATATAAACTTCATGACTATATAAATTTATTAAGATACAAATACAAAAATAATTTGTATATTATTAGAATGTACATAAAAAGGCGTCCAATTTGTCTTCTAAAAAGGTAGATCTGTTTTTTTTTTAAATTAGCTGACAATTAAAAATAATTAAAAAAATAAATAAAATAAAAAATAAATAAAAAATGAATAATAATTTAACGACGAACATCGCGGTTTATAGACTGACAAATGACCGAATTCTGGTTAAATTTCTCAAACGTTTAGATAAATCTAATGGTCTGAAATATAAAATATTATTTAATGTCATCCTCTTTATCATCGTAACTTTTATTTAGATTTGTTCATAAGTACTACCCCTTTCTTACCCACTCTCTTTTTGCATACCCTCTAAACATATTTACAAAACCTTTTCCTCTAATCGTTTCCTTCATTTAACTTCCTCTAATCATTCATGCATCCTCTCCCAGAGCAAGTTTTTTCAACACCCTTCCTTTTTTTTTTTGGTACTCATGCCCTTATTGATCCTTGCTAAAATAATAACGTTATTATTTAAAAATCCATTCTTAACATGGGGAGGGGAGGGTGTTTTTCACATATTCTGAATTGAACCTGCCAATTGAATATAAAAACATATTATAAAACTTGGAAATACGATTTAAAATTAGCGCGGATCAGTAAGTACGTTAGCACTTTTTTTTTCTTTTTCAATGAACTTTTTTGCTCTCCAAACAAAAATCATGAGTACATTATGCCATGGCGCATGCTAGGAAGATCGAAGGATCGGTCGAAAATTATGTTCTTTTCAATTATTTTTTAAAAAAGAGCTGTTATATTCCTACCGAAAAATAAACACAGAAAATATATAAACATATTTTTCGTATCGTTTTTTAATTATACATCATTAAATATATATATATATATATATATATATATATATATATATATATATATGTATGTATGTATATGCATATATATATATATATGTATATACATATATACATATATGGCAATGCAAATTACCTTTACATCACGAAATATGTATTATACAGCCCAATGGTAATGCGACTAACATAGATAGCTGTTATCCATGTCAGCCAGAAAAAAGTCGATAATTATACAACGGCGGAGAAAGCTATATACAAGTCTTATGATTTTCAGTATCGATTTGAATGTTTGGGTTTTGTAGGTGAACACAGACCATGTTTTATTCTTTGAAATTTGTTCTTAGTTTTAATTCATTTTTATCGTTTTGCTTCTTACCTACTACCAATAACTTTTGTGGTTCATCTAATGATTGTTTTGTTTATATCTTTGCGAGATGATTTTCTTTTATCATTTCAGACTGTTTGATGTTGCCAGACTACCTTTAGTGTTTGAAAAAATAGTTTTACCTGCAAAGCGTAGGTTTTCTCTTCCGCCATCTTTTATTTCATCTCACCCTTTGAAGTTGGTATTGTTCCCGTTAACACACTCCAATTATTACTCAGGGAATTTATTTTTAGCCTAAAATCACAGATTTAACGAATCTGAAGTTTTGCACTAAAAGGAGAGAATCGGTTTTTATAGTGTAAGAAAAGAAATACAAAATTAACAAGTCTACTTGAAGGCTTCATTAAGTTACTTCGAATCAACCCAAACTATCTGAAGGTAGTGGAGTCGTACTATATGTGAATTCTGTTTTATGTATATTAAATACTATCTTAGGTCTGCTTTTCTAGGTGCGGGTTTATTATGTTAAATCATCGACGAATTATCGATAGACATTATTATGCACAGCAGTATCTACAAAGAATAATAGTTATTCAATTAGCCTAAAAATAGAGAAAAAATAATTATTTTCAAAATGATTTTATTATATTTTCTGATATTTCCCACATATTAAAACATTAATCAATGTAATTTTAGAATTTCAAATTTTTAGGTGTACTTTCGAAATACAAATAAAACACTTAGTTTTTCTTGGATGTGGGAAGACTTACATTTCTAAGTAATTGAAGTTACAACAAATATCAGTTTCTTAAAATAAATGTAATAATAAAACATATGTAGTTATCAAGGTGAATTATCTCTATTCTAAACAGAACACATATAAGAAATAAAATACTAATAACTCTTACAGCCATTAGGCCTATGTAAATCTCGACTTGGTCACACGCGCAGTACAGTGAGCACCTACCCCTCAGAACATAGTAATATTTAAATGTATGTAGATCACCATCACGCTTTCCTAAACCCTTAGCGGGCTCGTTTTTCTTAAATGGAAAACAGCGTCTTTTTACGATGCTAAATTTATTTAATTTTACATAAATAGTTTGTTAGATAAGCAAAAACCTCTTTAAAGAAATAAGAAATAATATTTTAAACTGAGTTGGGTAATAATATTTTTACAAAACATACATTTATATAATTCTTCTCATATAAAAATGACAACATAATAAACCATACTGACCTCAATTCTGTGTTTCCATACTAGTAATAAAATTATGTTTATGTATTTATATGTGTATATATATACCAATAAAAAAGTTTAACTTACGCACTGAATTAAAAAAAACATATTTTTTACTGCAAGGTGTGAGTCCGTAAATTTTCCTTATCTATACATGGTTTGAAAAGAACAAGGCCTATTCACACAAAAAGTTCGGCATAAGTATTTTTGGGCCATTTCGTGCATTTGTCGAGAAGTTCCCTGACCAATTCAACAGGATTTAGTACTGTTTGCATACAGTTGCGGTAACATCTTTTGTCATAGGGACAAGACTTGTGGCGCAGTCGATAACGCGTTCGACTATGAATCGGAAGGTTCCGGGTTCGTATGCTGGCGAGTTCGTAATAATTTTAACTATCATTTATCCAACGTTTACTTAATATCCTTAATACTTGTTAGGGTATTTTTCAATGATTTTGCTTAGTGCATATTTGAATACTCGGAGTTCACAGGTAAGCGTTGATTGCAAGACGATATCGAGTTTACTCGATTTTGTGTTTGAGCTGGCGTTGTCTGTGCCGACGCGGCGCAGCCGCTAGTTTTAAATGTAAGTTTTCCGTTTGCATTTCATTATAAGGGAACTTGAATCTAGAATATATTTAGATTCTTATTTTCGGTCAGTTGCAAATTTAATTATTTGTTGAGAAATACTTAATGAAATAAGTTTTTTTTGGACTAATTTCACTCAGAATAACTATTGAACAATCCAAAACTTTATTTTCTCATTTGTTTATTTCTCATGCATGTATAAAACTAGCAGGATCCCGGCATTGCCTGGCCGTTAAATACGCTTCAATATGGTATTTGGATTAATGCATCTTTCCGATAGTTTATTATACTAGCGGTTCAAAATGTTTGACTCGTGTCTAGGTAACGTACATCTTTAATTACAAATGCTTACACCCAAAATTGTCGGACGAGTTTGGTAGAGTCTTCAAAGGTCAACTCTTTCAACTTTGACTTCTTGGAAGACAAATGTTCGCACGAAACCTGATTAAAAAGCTTGCTGCACGTCTGAATACCCTTTAACTAAAATTTCAAATGTGTTGCCCCAAAATTGGCTGACTAAATAGCTAGAAATCACAAAGGTCAAATCTTTTGAACATTGACCCCAATGAAGCAACATCTTTGGAAAAAACGATCGTGCATATGAATACAATTTCTGTAAAATTTCAAATGTTTAGATCAAAAATTGGCTGAGGTCATTTTTCTATAAAGTTGACTCCTAATTTTGACCCCTTAATATTTATTGTTTTGGCTCAAATACAATTATAAAGTTCGATCCATGTCCAAGTCACATAGACACAAAATTGGCTGAGGAGTTTATTTGTGTTTTTTAAGATGAAATCGTTGGACTTTGCCACCCTGACGGCTAAATTTCTGTCTGAAATACGAGTATAATGAGTTTCGCCAATCTCAATACCCATTATGTAAAATCTCGAGTTTCTAGATGGAAAAATGACAGAGTCATTTGGTAGGGAAATGTACACACAGACACATGCACGGACAATTTTAGTTTTATATATATACATATATATATATATATATATATATATATATATATATATATATATATATATATATATATATTATATTGGATTCAATATACAGTAATTTTTTTTTAAGTTTTCCAAATGTTTCGTGTGTTATCACCGAGAATCGAAAACTAAAACTTTCAGCTTACGATTTGCATTTTCCTTTGCCGTTAACACCTGATCAACGAAGACATATTTGCTGGAAGGCTAAATATAAAAAGATGACCAATAGCTATTACGTTATGCATGCATATATGTAATGCCATCCTTAACCTGGCACATTAAATTTCTTTTTGTAAATTTTCAATTAATGCACCGATTTTCCCAGGCTTTATGCCAAATATAAAGTCTCGCAAGGGTTCGAGTATTCTATATGTAAATTCATAGATTTTCTTATTTATGTTTTAAATAAATATTTTTGTGTTTTTTTTAACAGAAATAAGCCCACTTTATGTTGCTCCTTAGAAAACAGTAAAGTAATACATTAAATTAAAAATAGAATTAATTCATTAACTTTAAATTATAATTCTATACAAAATAATTAAGACAATTATCTAATAAAAAGCGAATAATAAAATCGAGCTACAAACAAAAATATACATTTTTAGTGTAAATGTGTAAATTACTTGCGTGTCGATTTTCTTTGAATGAATAAGATAAATAAAAATGCAGATGAAATAAATGTGGGTGCACTCTGTTTTCAGCATAGAAATTAATTAGTGAAACGGTCAATATTTTTATACATAAATCAATCGGTGAATAAATAAACCGATATATTAGAATGCTTCTTTATTCTAATAGATATTGTATACAATGTTAGAATAAATGTATTTGCTCTATAATCAAAAATACAAAATTGATATGATTCATAATAGATGATATTAATGTAGCAACGCAGAACAGTGTTAGTATATATATATATATATATATATATATATATATATATATATATATATATATATGTATATCATCAGGGGCTTTACTTCGCGAACGAAGATTCTTTGAAGATGGTTGTCCACGTCAACTGCAGGCACTTTTGTGGCTGATGAGCCCAATGCAAGATAAGTAGGCTCGGCCACAGCGGCTGCATTCAAAAAGTCCATCAGTGGCGGTTGCTGAGACTTCCCGAACCTTCCTCTTGTAGCGTCTTTCGTGCAGGATCTCTTGCGAGAGAATTCAAAGGAGGTGACGGTCTGGTGGACTGTGCGTCGCCAGGTGCCACGGTCTGCAGCAAGAGTAGAGCACTGGCGTTGGTCAATGCGGCAGGTTTCAAGTGACTTCTTCAGAGAGCCCTTGTAACGTTTCTGCGGAGCTCCTCTAACACGGGAGCCGGTGGATAGTTCGCCGTAAATAGTTATCTTGGGCAGTCGGTGATCCTCCATTCTGGAGACGTGCCCCGCCCAGTGCAGTTTTGACTTTAACAGCATAGCCTCGATGCTGTTGGTCCTCGCCCGCTGGATGACCTCAACATTGGTGACGCAGTCATACCAGAGTACATTGAGGATGGTGGGGAGACAGCGCTGTAGGAAACGCTCGAGGAGTCGTATGTGATGGCAGTAGGTTACCCATGTCTCAGAGCCGTAAAGAAGGGTTGGCAGTACTACGGCTCTGTAGACACAGACTTTTGTGTCCTTCCTAAGGTGTTTATTCCGCCAGACTCTGTTGTATAGTCTGCCAAAAGCACTGTTCGCCTTGGCTAGTCGGTTATCGATTTCCTTCTCGAGCTTTGTATCTGCGGTGATAGTGCATCCCAGGTAGGGGAACTGGTGTACTGTCTTTAGCTCGGTTTCACCTATGGTGATGTGGGGAGGGTTGTACTCTTCCCGAGGAGCGGGCTGGTGGAAGACCTCTGTCTTTTTCATGCTGACCTCGAGTCCAAAGAGCTGGGCAGCCTTTGCGAAGCAGGATGTGAGATGCTGCAGGGCTCTTTCGGTATGGGCAACAAGATCTGCATCATCGGCAAAGAGAAGGGCTCGAATCATATGCTCGAAAGTATTTGTGTGGGCTTGCAGCCTTCTGAGGTTGAACAAGCTGCCGTCAAGGCGATATCGGATATAGATCGCATTGTCGTTGTTGTCAAGGTATTCGGTTGAATGTTTAAAGAAGATGCTGAACAGAGTCGGTGCTAAGACGCATCCCTGTTTTACGCTGTTGTTGATGAGGAAGCTTCTGATAGGTTGTTGTTCACTCTGATTTGGTCGCTCTGATTCTCATGCAGCTGAATAATCATGTGAAGGAGTTTTGGGGGGCAGCCGAGGCGCTCCATAATCAGCCAAATCCCTTCTCTGCTCACTGTATCGAATGCATTGGTCAATTTAACAAACGTAATGTAACGTCCCCTATTCTGCTCTCGACATTTCTCTTGGAGTTGCCTGAGGAGGAAAACCATGTCTGCTGTGCCCCTGTTTTCTCTGAAGCAACACTGGGTTTCTGGGAGATGGTCTTCCACGATAGCAGGTATCAGTCTGCGCAAGAGCACACGGGCAAGGATTTTACCTGCGATAGAGAGCAGGGTGATTCCCCGGTAGTTTGAGCAGGCCGATCTTTCCCCCTTGTTTTTGTATTAGGCAATGATGACTGAGTCGCGGAGGTCCCGTGGGAGTTTTCCTTGCTCCCAACAACAGGCAAGGAGTTCATGGAGCTTGATGTGCAGTTCAGAACCTCCATATTTCCAGATCTCTGGAGGGATCCCATCAATTACTGGGGCCTTGCCGCACCTCAAATGTCTAATGACCTCAGTGAGTTCCTCCATGGAAGGAGGCTCATCCAATCCCATTTTAGTTGGCAACTGAGGAATACGGAGTATTGCTGAGTCATGAATGGTACGGTCGATTCCGAACAGGGTCAGAAAATACTCTGACCAACGACTCAGGATGGATGTTGCGTTCGTGAGGAGTACCTGGCCATCTGCACTGCGCAGAGGACTCTGGACACGGTGTATGGGGTCATACACTGACTTGAAGGCTTCATAGAAGCCCTTATAGTTACCAGTGTCTGCGCACTGTTGAGTTTTTATTGCGAGGTTGGACCACCACTCGTTTTGTGTACTTCTGAGCTTTTGCTGGAGTATGATGCAGCTATGGCGGAAAGCTGCTCTCCTCAATGGGCAGGATGGTCGAGCCAGGTGGGCCCGATGGGCCGCTCTCTTTTCCGCTAATAGGTTATTTATTTCAATGTTGTTCTCATCAAACCAGTCCCGGTTCTTTCTAGTAGAGAATCCCAGGACCTCTTCAGATGTCTGCAGTTGATCCCAGAGTAGTTCAGGTGAGGCGTCTATTTGACTACTGTCGTTTTCAAATTTATTTTGCAAGCTTGCTTGGAAGACGGATTTTACCTCGTCTGATTGTAGCCTGCTATGGTTGTACTTTTTTCTGGGTAGTCCTCCCTTCCTTGTTATGGGTTTAGGGCGTATTCGGATTCTGCAACGCACTAGGCGGTGATCAGTATGGCATTCTGCGCTGGGGATCACTCGGGTATGTAGGACGTCTCTGAGATCTCTTTGGCGAACTAGAATATAGTCTATGAGGTGCCAATGCCTGGACCGTTAATGCATCCAGGTTGTCTTTAACTTGTCCTTTTGCTGGAAGATGGTGTTGTTAATGGCAAGTTGACGCTCCATGCAAATCTCCAGCAGTAAGTGGCCATTGTCGTTGCACACACATTTCTTTTTCTACGCACATCTTATATTTCATTAATAATATTATTTTAACTCATTCTTTTTTCCTTGTGAATTGGTAAATTATTCGACGGGTTTCTGCCTTTTGGATTACTTTGGACCATCTTCCATTTACGCGACTCCCTTTTATTTGTGAAACGTAAAATTTAATCAACTTTTTTGGATTTTACCGTTATTGGATTTTTTACGCTACACTAGACTATACATTCACGTAAAATAATCGTTTTCTTCACTCTATTTCCTCTGCTTCAATATTTGTTACGAAGTAAGATCTATGATTTACCTGTAGGTTCATGAAATACTTTTGCAAACAAAATCCGATCCGACATTTTGCTAAATCCTACCCTCTGATTAGAAGGAAAGTATTTCTTCGAAACTCCGCGGAATAAGGACTACCCACTTCTGTTGCGCTTCCTTTTTAAAATTAAACATCTTTTTAAATCCTTTTCAAAGTGTTTTAACATGTTTTATTTATTACTTTCTCTCTCTCTCTCTCTCTCTCTATATATATATATATATATATATATATACATATATAGTTATATACATATATATGTGTGTGTGTACATATATATATATATATATATATATATATATATACACGAATATATATACATGAATATATATATATACATATTTATATGGAATATAAATATGTATAATATATACATAATGCATAATATATGTACATACGAAGTTTTTTTTATTTATTACATTTTCTCCCCAAATAAGGCGCATTGCCACTTTGGTGTAGGGGGCTACTATCAGGGTCAGCAAATACTGGGGCACTATGTTGGGATTTGGGCAGCAAGATGTTGCACTTGAACTTCTGCCTGTCAGTACAGTTAGGGAAGCAGGATACTGGAATGGAATTCCAGAGTCTGGCGGTTCTGGGGCAGAAACTACTGGAATAGAAAGATATTTTACATATAGGGATCTCTACTGTGTGGTGGTGGGATTTAGCTATGTTTTGTTTGTCGAGGGTGTCTGCAACGTGGGGGCACAAGTGTCTGCAGTTCGTCAGAGCATTCACCATTAAAATACTTATAGAACAAGCAGAGGGATGCAGCGTTTCGTAGATAGGTTTAGATGTTCGACCGCCGAGGACAACCTGGATTTTTCTCTTATCTAAGAAGGATTTAATTATGCTAAATATTCTACCAGTGATACCGTATGATTTAATTTTCCTCAGGAGACCCTTGTGCCATACCCTGTCAAAAGCCTTAGATACATTTAGAGCTACCGCTCCGCCCCCCCCGCTTTGTCCAGTGAATGGTATATACGTTCAGAGATTACAGTGAGGATGTCAGCTGTGGAACGGGCTTGTCTAAATCCATATCGTTTGTCAGTCAGAATTTAAGCATCTGTAAGGTGCCGGACTAGATCATGGTTAAGTATGGTCTCAAATATTTTGGCGAAAAGTGGGAGGAGGCTAATGGGGCGATAATTTGATGGGTCGGTTCTTTCGCCAGAATTCTTGAATATTAATACCACAGAAGCGGTTTTCCAACAGCCCGGAAAGCATGATTCATTAAGTCATTTGTTGTAGGAAAATGTTCATCGAAGTCTGGAGCGCTTTTTGTCATACGATGATCGTGCCAATGTAAGCAGACTAGTAAATTTAATATTGAACACCATGGAACAGCTCCAGGTAAAATGTTACTCTCGAAGCAGTCCTGTACTTGCACCTGAGTAAATAGTGATTAAGAAAGAGTACTGTTTCTACATACGAGGTGGAGTCTCTCAGAGTGCATTTCATTGCATTGACAGGATACAACATCGTATTCGAACCTTATTGGGCTTTTTTCCTCGATATATCATATTTGTCACTTTCATAACGAGCGCTTTCCCGAGCCCCACCTTATGTTTAATTTCTATAAGACGTTTGCCACAAATACTCTCTTTGCTGCAACTTTGTCTCACTTTATCTGTGCCTTAATCTAAAATTCCATGTACATAATATTTTTCCTTGAACTGTCCATTTGCGGAATGCAAAACCCCGTGTTATTTTCCCGGTTAACTATGACATCGCATTCTGCAAATATTTGTGAATCGATATCATAGCCCTATTCGAGTTTCACTGTAACTGGTAATATAGAACTATCTACAAAACACTTAATATTTACTGTAGAGTGGTCGTCAGGACATGATATGTGGTGACATTCTAAATAACGCATACAATGCCCCCCTTGGGAAGTGTACCTTAAAACAATCGACGTTTATTATTCAGAATTTGTTCGTACCTAGCACTCACCATTCTCAATGTACATTTCTAAGGGATTAAATGACGCATTTCTGCTTCTGACACCCGTCATTTACAATTGTTATTTCCTTCGATATTCACCTAGTCAATATCTTTAACAGAGAAATATTTTCAAGCCATGGATGAATACATTCACTCATCGTAACAATGCATCTCACACTCCCATTTGATCAATTTTGACGGAATAAAAAAGAAGCATTAGTTTTAGAATGTTTTTCGTATTTGTATATGTGTGTTTTGAGTAATTTAGTCAACTAAGGCAATGCTACTTTTAAGTTAAGACTTAAATCACACTTTATAATAAGCTAGCAGGTAGACACGACATTCTTCGGAATTATATGATGAAAAACAAAGGTTTTACATCCCATATTTATATTATCATCGGGCTCGGTTAAATGACCTATTTGTTAATCAAATCGATTAAGTGTTGGACACATAGGGGAGCGCCAGGAAGAACTCCTTGCAGTGACTTACTTCACACTACAGTATAGTTTACATTTAACTTTATAGAAACTTGTGTTTATTTTATAAAATTTTTCATACATATAATGGCTTAAAGTTTAAAATGCAAAAGTCGAGTATCATGCTGCATTGTCCTCGAAAAAGAAACCTTCCATCCGAACGCGTCTCCCACTGTTGAAAATATATGCATGGTATATACTCCTTGTGCGGTGATAATCGCTTGGATTTAACTTTAAAATACAAAATTATTCTGGGATAGTTGTGCTTAACAGAAACATTAATTTCGTTCATACACATCTCATATCAATTACCTACTGTTGATTTTATGTGTAAATCTTTTAGCCTGTATAGTAATGAAGCTTCTCAAATTCACTTTTGATGTTAGGCTGTCTAAGGCAGTAGCTTTGGTTAAAATCGTTGTTCCTTCTTTCATAGGATTATTTTGATTATCGATTCGTGTTACTTGTGAAAGAGTATCCGATATTAAACCTATCTAAGACAACTACCAGACAATTGACGAATATTGGTGTGAAAGTTCATTAAAATCAGCTTTCGAGCCCATAGGGAACTACGCCCACCCCAGTTTTTTTAGATTATAGTAGATAGATAGATATATAGATAGATAGATGATATCTGTCATCTTATTGCTGAAAAATAAATAATAATAATTCTATACTCAATCAGAAGCAAAACAAGATATAAATGTGTAGCTGTTAGAAAGAAGAGCTAGCAGGATCTGTTAACCGGCGTTGCCGGTGAAGGACGCCCATCCCTGCAAAAAAGTAATCTGGGGGTTAGAAAAAGCGAGCACTGGCAGCCGCCGCTGAAATGAAATAATGTGGCGAGTAGTGATGGTTTGGGTCGATAACATGCTTGAATTAAAAAGAATAGGAATTAAGGGAATGCGTAAATCAGTATGCATTAATAAAAGGACGAGTAATGCTTCATTAGAATAATAATGAAAAGTGTAAATTGAAGATTTATTGGTTAAGGATTCTCAGTATATGGACTGTTTAGAGTAATCTAAATCAGTAGTAGCAATCCTAGCTGCATACGCTTGTTGCTCAAGTCTTCACCTTCTATCCAAGTCTTCCACCAATATTAGTAAATTAAATTCCGGATCCATTTCGTCTTTTTAACGTTTAAAACAAAAAATACGTTTTTTTTTTCACATAAGTTCTTTGAATATTGTCATGTTAAGGACAGCGTTTAGAATAGACATCCCAAATGCTCCATGTTAAAAAGGAGTTTCGAATTAGACACCAGCGACTTCCCCATCTAAGGCACAGTGTTTGGTATAGATACCCCCATATCCCCATGAACCGAACGGTATTCGGATTTGAAAATCCCCTTTTCTGAGGAAGGGCTGGAAAAATAATCCCACTAAATGTAATCGATGTCAGTATCCTTACCCGCAAATGCTTAATAAAAAAATAAAAAGGAAAATCAATTTTGGGTGTGGCAGTGTCGGTTGGAGCAAAGTAGATTTGTTTCTCGCGTGCGGCAGCTGTTAATAACAGTGCATGACACAGGTATTTATATCCGTAGGATCAATCGGCCAAAAAATCGGAAAGACCATAACTTTCATACAAGCTGGTAGGTCTGTTAATTATGTAAGCACCAATTGGAAACACTTTAAATAAGTTGACAAAATCCATCAGATATTAACGTTGAACTCATATTTATTTGCAAACATGTGTGTTAAAAATTCAAAAGAAAATGGACGAATAGAAGTTTACGTGTGTTTATATATCTTTATTGTAAACAGAAGTACACCTAAAATACAGTTAACTATAAAATAGTTTAACAGTTGTAGATATTTTACTTATGAGAGAGAGAAGGGTAGAGAGAATTAGAGAGATAGACGGAGAGCGTGGGAGGAACGAGGGTATAATATGTGCAGCGAACGAATCCAGTAGCAATAACGTTTATTTGTTAATCGGCGACGGTCGTAATGAATAGCGAAGGGGATAGATAGATAGATGGATAGATAGATAGATAGATAGATACATACATACATAGGAAATGAATACCGAACGAGATATTTATGTACAATTGAATAACTGCTTAGATAGATATTTAATTGCCTTAAAAGAACTTGCAGTTTGTAATGTTTATTAACATCTAATAAATGTTATGCAAATTAAAAAGCGAAAGTTCTGTTTTTCTGTTATACCCCTCGATGACGGCAACACCCACACAGTAAACAAAGTAACGTGACCCCCAAAATAATAAAAATAAATAAATAAAAAATGTAAATGTAACGTGGCCCAATATTTCTATGTATACGTTACATATTTTTGGTCTTTGTTGCAATAGTTATAAGGACAGGCGGCTTGTTTTTTTATGTGTGCCAAGCACTTCGACGTGCTTAAGGATGTTTCTTTGTGACGCCATTTTTTAGTTAATTTTAATAATTGTTAGTTTATATATTGACGAATTGAATTCCTTAATATGAGAATACCTATATCTTCTTCAATGAGACTTGCTGGATATTTATTAGAGGGGAATTATTATTTTTGGAGTGGGGAATGAAATGATAATTGTATGTCAAATAGTTTATAATTCATTTACGAAGGGTACCAGGAAAATATAGTTATAATATGCATATATCTGTCCTCTGATGACCGAGGGTTTTAGATGTAGACGAAAAATAGGACCTAATTCCTGTAAAGATGGCGGGATTGTTATGATGGCGTTCCTAGGGTAGAATGTAGGATTTAATTATAACGAAGAAATGTGTCTATGATGTCATTCTAAAGTTACATAAGATAGTGGCTAATAGTCTAGCCATAACAAATTTGTATGAGGCATCAGTTGTTGCGAATCAACCGCACTTTGGTCCTGAATGGAAATTTTGCAAACATTGTAGTGTATAGTAGATAAACATTCAATTTACAAAAAAAGTAAAATGCTATATTAATAAAAGTTGCTAAACAAAAATAATTGAGGCAATCTCTTTCGGGATATAACGGATACGCCCGTATACGCATTGCGTGCTTATAATTATTAAGAAAAAGTACCGCAAACTCCAAACACACAGCTTCTGGGTTACCAGTACCTTATACTAGCGGAAAGGTTAAGCCCAGCTTCATTTAGAATAATGCTGAGATACGCGAAGAGTACGCATTGCATACGAGTTTAGCAAATTTTATCCATTTCATACTGAGTAGTTCCAACACGTCTAAGCTTCGATAATCTATAGAACTGGTGTGTCAGCGTTATTATTTAGTCTATATTAATACATGTAAACAAAATCAAATATGATTTTAGTAGATTAAGTATACATTCATCAATAAAATATATAATTTCGAATTATGTTTTTATGAAACATATAATTTTATTTGGAACGTGAGCATTTATAGCTTAGAATTATACGTTCTCATTTTTCATCCCTTTCTGTAATAGCATTACAAAGTGTTTTCAAGTTATCTCTCGATTCCAGTTTAAATATCGCATTCACGAAAACACCACCTTTTCCATTTACTCAGTGACTTTCATTTTATAAAACTATTTCGCTTCTTATCAAAGTTTGAAAGATTTGCGTCAGACGCCACCATCTGTTTAATTACATAATTTGATTATCGACAAGTGGTCAAAACGAAACTGATTTTCCCAGACCCGAAAGGCCACAAAAGAGTTCGCCAGTTTCATACAAGTTCGAAATGGTGGCCAATTAGGGAAAATTCAATTAGAAGGCTAATTCGACTGAGAGATCTGTGTAACTGAATCAAATGCAATTTGCAATTTAAAATCTACATCTTTCCAAAGCGGGGATTCTGCAACCGAGCCAGATGAATCATTCTCTTGATTTCCACTGAATGCTGCTAATGAAATACGCAAGCTAATGTACATATTGGGAATAAGAATTAAAAATGTACAACCTGAGAAATGTTAATTAAATAATCTCCCAAATACATTTGTGCAATTTAATCAATGGCTGTTATATATAAAGTTTAGACAGGTTGTGTTTTAATATATTTATAAAACCCTATATAAACACAATGTTCAATAGAAAACAACGTCAGGAATATAAAAGTATGAAAACAAAACATAAAATTAAAACGATTCCTATAAATTATGATTTTGATCGTAATTATGTACTTTAGTTGACTTCATGTTTCAAGTAATCTTACTCAGCATACAAAGGAACACAGGAAACATTCGGGAAACGACATCTCTCTGATATTGACTCCCCATGCAACAATATTATGTACGAATTATAAATACCGCCATGAATAATGAAAATATGAAAGTAGATGCTCTAAATCTTTATGAAAGAAGATGATCTCTATTTGAACTAATTAATCATAAATAACAATTACTAAGCCACGTTTGTTTTATACGAGCACATCACTGGCATGCATATAACTGTGTAACCGTAGTATTGCTCTTATACGCGATTTCAAACATATTGTGCATATAAAGACAAAGACAGTTCGTACTTCATTATAAATACATATCAGATGCATAATATATCGAAACGTGTAAATCATTGGATTTCAACGAGGTTATGATAATGCTCAATAAAAAATCAGCAAGGTATTATTTTATTAACTTGAGCTAAACAGAATTATCATAGGGTATTTATGGCAATTCTGTTTGCTAAACTTGAATAAAAAATATGTGCATATATATATATATATATATATATATATATATATATATATATATATATATATATATATATATATATATATATACTAGCAAAGGTACCTGTCGTTGATTTGGTGCAAGGACAGCGTACAGAAAATGGACTCTGATTTATAAAAGTATTATATATTATGAAAAGTAAGGGTTGTAAAGAGATAGCTTCGAATTTGGGGTATCAACCCCAAAGCAAAATAGGATGAAAGTAAAAATAAAATAGATAAACCCCATGATTTATTATACCATACCTGTTCACACTGAAACACTTATCACAATATTCTGTGGATCTATATTAAACACCTGGGTAAACTTTGTGACATATTTCCATTCTATGGAGATCAGGTGCGAACGAACACCCCATAATTTCAAACTGAAACATAATTATCAAAGTATACTTACGCAGATAAATACGAAAAGTCTTTCTTAAAATGTGTGCCCATATCCATTCTATGGAGGCAAGGCGAGAACGCAGACATCACAATTTTATTATACCATCCCTATTTAAGTGAAAACATATTATCAAAGAAATATTATGTACATCTATATCAAAAACACTTGTAAACAATTTTTTTAATTTTTATTTTTTTTATTTCCATACTTTGCGGACCAGGCACAAACGCAGACCCCACAATTGTTATGAACCCCCATTCTGCCAGGTCAAACTTACCCATTCCTGTGTTTCGATACATTTATCATTATATGTAATCATTTTTTTTCAATAGTCAACCATATAGCCTATTTGTGACCAGACACACACATACATACACACAGACATTCAGCTTTATATCATATATATATATATATATATATATATATATATATATATATATATATATATATATATATATATATATATGTGTGTGTGTGTGTGTGTGTATTTATGAATTTATGTATTTAAACTTTATGATTTTAAAAAGGCAATCCTCAAAGTAAAATTTTTAGTGTTTAAAAACAAATAATACAATCGAACAAATCTATTTTCCTTACCCGTTGAAGGAGAATTAGAACAATAGTCTAAAGAGCTGAGTGTATTTCAATGTAACAGTGAAATTACTAGTTTAATTAAAATACAGGAAAGAGAAAGTGTTCGTTGTAATTTAGATATATAATAAGCTCGATAGGTAAATATCCTAGAGCTACTTCAGTATCAAGTAATGTGATTAATAATTTAAAATTTAAAAATCAAATTATAATTAAATTAAAAATCCGTTTCATAAGAAGGAACAACAACAAAATCAATTATCTGTACGATCGTTTCGGAAAATATTGTTTTTTATTGTGGTAGACATCTAGTTACGGACAATAATTATTACAAAGAGTTTTTTTAATAAGCAAGGTCTCCTCGTCAGCAGATTTTGAAGGGTTTTTATTAAATTTAAAAGAAACCATAAATAAACCTATCATTAAAAGTAAGGCAGGTGTATCTTTTAATTTTTCGCCTTTTGAAATCAGGTTTTGAAATGGTTAAACTACTCATTTAGATGTTTGCTATAGCTTTTTATCTTATTGAATAAGATAACCACATAACTATATATACTAAAGCAGAGATTTATGCGGAAACTTTAAGTATTTACTTCAATAGTGCTCAATACGTAGGTAGAGCTAGGTAGTAAATCTAAAATATATATGGCAATATAGCCACACAGAATATTTCGCTTTTTCATCCATTTCATCCAGGCTTATGCGAAGAATTTTTTTTGTCTAGCGTTTTTATATACGCACCTTTTATTGAGATTTTAAGTAAACCAATCAACTCTCTAGTTTCTACCGCATCCTTCCTTATCAGCTTATGAGCAAGAACTTACAGGGCAAAGGCCCAGCTGACCTCCGGATGATCCCTTCCTTTATGTGTGCTATTTTAGTAGGGCACGACCTCACCTATTTTAAACCTAGATTAAATGTGTTTTTTATGTTAGTTTATATATATATATATATATATATATATATATATATGTATATATACATATGCATATGCATATGTATATACATACATATACACATATATATATATCTACATATATATATATGTGTGTGTGTGTGTCTGTGTGTGTGTGTGTGTGTGTGTTTGTGTTTGAAAATGTTTGAAAAATTTAAGTGTCAGGAAAATGATAAAACCATTTTTAAGTCCTTTTGTTGATGTTTTAAGTCCGATATTTCGCTAAAAATAGCCTCGTCAGTGTAGTTAGTCAGTCAGTTGTTTTTTTTCTTTGTTTTGTATTTATAGAGGCAGTAAGTCCTGGAGAAGAAATTTAAAAGCATGAGCTGCACATTTTTTTTTTACGTGTGCGTTAGCCCCAGTTTCGAGCAGGAATATGAAATCAGAAAATAGTTGCACGCGATTCAAAGATACTTATTTTCAATAGAAGTTTGAATTTTTTTGAAAACTTTAAGTGGCAGGAAAATGATGAAATCATTTTTTGTCGATTTGTTGATATTGTTAGTCCGACATTTCGCTAAAAATAGTCTCATCAGGTTAGTTAGTCAGTCCGTAGTTTTTTTAGTTTTTTTTTTTTTTCTTAATTTCGTTTTTATAGATGAAGTATGTCCTGGAGAAGAAATTTAAAAGTACGAGCTGTACATTTTTTCGATCAGGAATATGAACTAAGAAAATAATTGCACAAAAACTACGGACGGACAAACTACCCTGATGAGGATATTTTTAGCGAAATATCGGACTTACAACACCAATAAAATGACATAAAAATAATTTTATAATTTCCCTGACACTTACAATTTTCCAAAATGTTCAAATTTCTATTCAAAATTAGTGTCTTTAAATAATGTGCAACTATTTTCTGTCTGACGTAATGAACATTTAAATTTAAAATGTTTAAAATTCAACGCTATTTCACACGATTAATGGTAGCCGAATGGATACGGTCTCCGCTAATCGAGCCAGAGATGTCTCGTGTCGCGGGGTTCGAATCGTTCGACTGGTAGTAATTGTGACACCCTGCACTGAAGAATCCCGAAAGGATGAAACACTAGTGTCTGTAGGTATTTAATTATTATAATAAAAAATAATTATGACAGCCCCTTTAAGAAATACATTTCTTATAGTTGAGCACTTTCTGTTGAATAAAAGTCGGTCAATTTAGCTCTTATGCGTAGATCGTCGTATAACGACTTGATCACTGTCTGTCTGACGTAATGAACATTTAAATTTAAAATGTTTAAAATTCAACGCTATTTCACACGATTAATGGTAGCCGAATGGATACGGTCTCCGCTAATCGAGCCAGAGATGTCTCGTGTCGCGGGGTTCGAATCGTTCGACTGGTAGTAATTGTGACACCCTGCACTGAAGAATCCCGAAAGGATGAAACACTAGTGTCTGTAGGTATTTAATTATTATAATAAAAAATAATTATGACAGCCCCTTTAAGAAATACATTTCTTATAGTTGAGCACTTTCTGTTGAATAAAAGTCGGTCAATTTAGCTCTTATGCGTAGATCGTCGTATAACGACTTGATCACTGTCTGTCTGACGTAATGAACATTTAAATTTAAAATGTTTAAAATTCAACGCTATTTCACACGATTAATGGTAGCCGAATGGATACGGTCTCCGCTAATCGAGCCAGAGATGTCTCGTGTCGCGGGGTTCGAATCGTTCGACTGGTAGTAATTGTGACACCCTGCACTGAAGAATCCCGAAAGGATGAAACACTAGTGTCTGTAGGTATTTAATTATTATAATAAAAAATAATTATGACAGCCCCTTTAAGAAATACATTTCTTATAGTTGAGCACTTTCTGTTGAATAAAAGTCGGTCAATTTAGCTCTTATGCGTAGATCGTCGTATAACGACTTGATCACTGTCTGTCTGACGTAATGAACATTTAAATTTAAAATGTTTAAAATTCAACGCTATTTCACACGATTAATGGTAGCCGAATGGATACGGTCTCCGCTAATCGAGCCAGAGATGTCTCGTGTCGCGGGGTTCGAATCGTTCGACTGGTAGTAATTGTGACACCCTGCACTGAAGAATCCCGAAAGGATGAAACACTAGTGTCTGTAGGTATTTAATTATTATAATAAAAAATAATTATGACAGCCCCTTTAAGAAATACATTTCTTATAGTTGAGCACTTTCTGTTGAATAAAAGTCGGTCAATTTAGCTCTTATGCGTAGATCGTCGTATAACGACTTGATCACTGTCTGTCTGACGTAATGAACATTTAAATTTAAAATGTTTAAAATTCAACGCTATTTCACACGATTAATGGTAGCCGAATGGATACGGTCTCCGCTAATCGAGCCAGAGATGTCTCGTGTCGCGGGGTTCGAATCGTTCGACTGGTAGTAATTGTGACACCCTGCACTGAAGAATCCCGAAAGGATGAAACACTAGTGTCTGTAGGTATTTAATTATTATAATAAAAAATAATTATGACAGCCCCTTTAAGAAATACATTTCTTATAGTTGAGCACTTTCTGTTGAATAAAAGTCGGTCAATTTAGCTCTTATGCGTAGATCGTCGTATAACGACTTGATCACTGTCTGTCTGACGTAATGAACATTTAAATTTAAAATGTTTAAAATTCAACGCTATTTCACACGATTAATGGTAGCCGAATGGATACGGTCTCCGCTAATCGAGCCAGAGATGTCTCGTGTCGCGGGGTTCGAATCGTTCGACTGGTAGTAATTGTGACACCCTGCACTGAAGAATCCCGAAAGGATGAAACACTAGTGTCTGTAGGTATTTAATTATTATAATAAAAAATAATTATGACAGCCCCTTTAAGAAATACATTTCTTATAGTTGAGCACTTTCTGTTGAATAAAAGTCGGTCAATTTAGCTCTTATGCGTAGATCGTCGTATAACGACTTGATCACTGTCTGTCTGACGTAATGAACATTTAAATTTAAAATGTTTAAAATTCAACGCTATTTCACACGATTAATGGTAGCCGAATGGATACGGTCTCCGCTAATCGAGCCAGAGATGTCTCGTGTCGCGGGGTTCGAATCGTTCGACTGGTAGTAATTGTGACACCCTGCACTGAAGAATCCCGAAAGGATGAAACACTAGTGTCTGTAGGTATTTAATTATTATAATAAAAAATAATTATGACAGCCCCTTTAAGAAATACATTTCTTATAGTTGAGCACTTTCTGTTGAATAAAAGTCGGTCAATTTAGCTCTTATGCGTAGATCGTCGTATAACGACTTGATCACTGTCTGTCTGACGTAATGAACATTTAAATTTAAAATGTTTAAAATTCAACGCTATTTCACACGATTAATGGTAGCCGAATGGATACGGTCTCCGCTAATCGAGCCAGAGATGTCTCGTGTCGCGGGGTTCGAATCGTTCGACTGGTAGTAATTGTGACACCCTGCACTGAAGAATCCCGAAAGGATGAAACACTAGTGTCTGTAGGTATTTAATTATTATAATAAAAAATAATTATGACAGCCCCTTTAAGAAATACATTTCTTATAGTTGAGCACTTTCTGTTGAATAAAAGTCGGTCAATTTAGCTCTTATGCGTAGATCGTCGTATAACGACTTGATCACTGTCTGTCTGACGTAATGAACATTTAAATTTAAAATGTTTAAAATTCAACGCTATTTCACACGATTAATGGTAGCCGAATTGATACGGTCTCCGCTAATCGAGCCAGAGATGTCTCGTGTCGCGGGGTTCGAATCGTTCGACTGGTAGTAATTGTGACACCCTGCACTGAAGAATCCCGAAAGGATGAAACACTAGTGTCTGTAGGTATTTAATTATTATAATAAAAAATAATTATATATATATATATATATATATATATATATATATATATATATGTGTGTGTGTGGGTGTATACATGATAATTTTTGTATATGTATGTTTGTTTTATTTTTATATTTTCAAGTGTTATTTTTAGTTTTAAAAATATTTTGTATCGCTCTCTCTCTCTCTCTCTCTCTCTCTCTATATATATATATATATATATATATATATATATATATGAGCAAATAGTTAATAAAATATGTTAAAAACACTTCATGCATATATATATATATATATATATATATATATATATATATAACATATATATTCATGTGTGTGCATGTGTTTATAAGTAGAGACTGTATATACTTTCCGTAAGCAGGGATGAAGTAAAGTCGTTTTGTTTTAATTGTTGTCTGCTTTGCACATTTATAAATTTAAGGTGGAGAATTTCGATAATATGTTTTATGCGTATCATCCCCTATGTCGTTTGTATTGAATAAAATAAATATTTATATGACCTAACATCAGTTAATCATTTATGGAATATTCTAAGTAAATTTTCGCATAGTCACTACAGTCATATTACATTTAAAATACAAAGGATTGTTACATTAGGCGAATTATTTTTAAAATACACCCAGAAAAAGCAGTAGTTCGACTAATACAAATAATACAGGTAGATATAATGGTTCATAAGATAAATTTATAATTCCTCTTGCTAACAAATCTAAAGAAATTTTATAATTATATAGTTTTATTCATAATAAAACTACTATGTTCATAATAAAACTAGACACCTTTCCACGCCTAAACGTTGTAAAATTTAATCGATAATTGTTTACCCGCATTTATATGCGGGAAAACATTTTTCGATTAAATTTTACAAGAAAAAAGACTTATCACTGTTACACGTATGACTGCAAGCCGCCCCTGAATATATTGCTGACACCTTGTTGCCGAGAGCTTGTTAAATATTTATATCTGATGCAGGCTTGCTTTACGAGATCATTTGAGTCGGTATTCATGAGTGTCACTAAGTACAATTAAAGATAACAGAATTGGGACTATTTTATGAGTATTATTGTTTCCCTCATAGATTCTAATTAACATCAGTATTTTGTATACTGCGATACATTTCAACATTTAAGAGATAGTTTCTTAGAGTTCCAATGTAATAACAGTACTGGTACAATGTGGTAGAATATAATAAGCTGTCAAATATCATAGGATATTGGTCGTAATTTCATTGAATATTTAACACATCACTTACCTATGCTTTTCGTTACTTATACTAATCACCTTTTAATAGTTCCCATGCATTCCCCCCACTTTTTTCTTATATTATTTTATTTCTAACTTTAATGTCTCAGTGTATCTTTGCATACGCATATAGCATTATCTTGCAGTTTTTCTTCTGTCTGCTGAGAAGCTTTTTTGCTTCGAAATGGGATGGCCTCATGAAGTAATTTTCTTTTTTAGTGTCATTTTCGCCCTTATTGACCAACTGGTCAAGTAAACTTAGATGTAAATATAATGTCTCCATTTTTTAATTTAATTTATATGTATATATATATATGTATATATATATATGTATATATATATATATATATATATATATATATATATATATATATATATACAAATAGACAGAGGGTAACATAGACTTAGTGATTGGTACATAGTATATTAGTATATTAATTTTTATTAATAACATCTTACAACAGTATATATTAATAATAATTAATGTTATATAAACGACACACCTTCAATTAAAAATAAGTTGATGAGTCAACACGATATATGTATAATTATATATATACTTATGCATTTATCAATAAATATATATATATATATATATATATATATATATATATATACAAGATTTAACGGTCAGAAAGGCCATTCGAGTGTAACATTTTGTTAATAAATATTGCTATTTATTAAAAGTAAAATTGCTTTTTTATTTTTGATTATTAAATAAATTATCTTCAGGAAATTGGACAGTTGTTCTTCCTTTTTTATTTTAGTGTTTCCCCTTTTCTTTTCTAAGTATGCCATGGTGGTATAAGTCCTGAAATGATTTGAAGTTAAGGTAACACGATGTATATAAGTCCGCTTACATGTTTTCGCATTTGTCAGAAGCATGTGTATTTAAAAAATCACTATATGAAACACGTGATAATAATTAAATATTGATTAATAGTTAGAAAAACCAGTCGAGTGTGTAATTATTTTAATAGATATTGCTATATGTTAAAAATAAAATTGAAATATATTTTTCAAATTTTCGAAAAACAAAATATACATCTTACGTATATTAGGCGGTCGTTTTATATATTAAATTATTATCGGGTGTTATAAACGGCGGTTTTGCTTTATTACCCATGAGTCTGACACACGCCAAAAACTGTAATCAGGCATATCAAAATAATTTTAACTTACCTCCAAACACCTCAGATTATGCCAGGACATATAACTTCTATGGCAGGCAAAAGGATGTAATAGAAAATAGAAAGAAAAACTAGAACAATTGTCGAATTATCTAGAGGTGAATATTTTATTAATTATTATTATATTTTAATAATAATATTATTAATCGCAAATTTTAAAACAAATATTTCATTTCTATTTTTAATAAATTATAATATTTATTAAAAACGGTTGCACACTCGTCTGAATTTTTAAACAGTTACATCCTTGTTTATTGTAAAGTGTTTTAAACAGATGCTTTATTTCAGTACATATGCGTTCGAGAGATGCAAGGAGCTCTAATTGCACATATCAACATTATTTTGACTTTACTTCAAGGAACTGAAATCATGTAAGAACTCATCATAACCATGACATAAAAATGGAAGAAAAAAAGAAAAAGAAATAAAACAAACACAGAACGAACAATTTTTCAATCATCTGAAGATACATATTTTATTAATCGAAAAATTTAAAAAGAAAATAAATTTTATTTTTAATAAATAGCGATACTAACTAAAACAATTATACACTCGTCTCGTCTTTATAAGAGTTAAACCTTAAATTATTATCCAGGGTTTCAAAGGATGTATTTATTTTTACATATGCGCGCGACAGACGACAAAATATATGACCAGAGATATCAGAACCATTTTTACTTAAAGTCGAGCACCTCGATTAATACCAGGACATATAACCACTATGGCATACAAAAGGAAGAAAAATGCCAAGAATGAATCGAAAACAAAATAATTGCCCAATTTCTTTAAAATAAATATTTGAGAATCAAAAATGTGGACAAAAATTAATTTTATCTATATAAATAAAACAGTACATATATGTGTGTAAATATCTAACAGATAAACTGTTACACTAGCCGTCACATAAAACTAAAATTTTCATTATTTGACCAATTATACAAACAATTATTAATTACAATAAAAATATGCGGTGGTTTTGCAGTGTATGCACCGTGTAACATTTCAGAAAGTTTCCAAAATAAAATTAAATGTTTATTCTATTGCAATCTCTTAAGTTCGACACCTTACTTACACTAGAATAATAAAATTCTGTGAATATGATTTTCATAAGAAAAAAAAACAAGCCAACACAACAATAAAACATGTATTCACGTCCGAATCCTCGGCTGAGGAAAATCCGCCAAAATAGTCGGATTGTCGTCTGGCACTTATTTTAATCAAAAGACTGCTATGAGACTATTTCAACACATGGAATCTTTACACGAAAGCTATCATTCAAACATAAGCAGAAGTTTTATTTCACATTATTTTAAACTAAATAAAATAAAATTTGTTATTGCTAAAACATTCAATTTTATTTAGAAAGTTTTGTTCAGCCCCCCGCATCGATACAAGTGCCAGTCGACATTGCTTTCTCTTTAAATTAATACACCCCTTTCTTTGAGATAAGTTTCTTTTCTCTAAATAATATACTTAATGCACATAGCTTCTTCGCTTTTCTTGAAATAATTTCTCTTTTTTTCATTAAACTGTTAAGTTTAAGTGCAGAATAGTTAACAAGCCCCCCTCCCCATGTTTCTAAATAAGGTTTTTATTTCAGCATGGTCTGTACACTGCACAACTACCAAAAATTCTCAAAACTGGAGTTCAGGCGGCAAAAAAAAAATCTCGAACCCTCTATCAAATAATAGGAACCAAACTCCGTATTTACCGTTATCTTAATATGCCAACAATATATACACAACGATTTGTGTATTTCAGATGTTAAATTTTAAGTTAGCGAAACTTCTTATTAAAAAAAAACAATATGAAAAAACTTTTAAAAAAAACATAAACACTTTTTTATTTTAAACAGTACATGTTTTTTTTTTATTTAAACAATAAAAACATACCTTTTTTATATTTTTTATCTTTAATTTTAACCAATTTAACTAAAAGTTTTCTGCCTATGTATTTTTGGTACCGCGCCATCTTCAAATTGTTTTTTAAAGGTTAAATTCAAGTTTCAAGATATTTTGTTTTTATTTAATTGTTAGATGCACGTATAGAATAATTCGAAAACACCCTCTACTCCCTATATTAAGAATAGTTGTCGATAAAATAACTTTATTTCAGCCCAGTACATAAAATATATAACTGCTGATCTTTTAAATCATCTTTTAACGATAAATTTCTACATTGTTCCTACCTTAACATTTTCATTTAAAATGACGACTTTCACCGGTTTTCTGGTATGCTAAAAACGAATATTGCATTTTAATCTTCCGCATATATGTATTTGTTACGAATAGTAAACATATTAATGTTCATTTTAACAGTGATTGCCATAGTTGTGAAAAAGAATACACGTGTAATTTAAGAATAAGTGAATGAGAGTACACGTTAAAATGATTTAAAATCGCAATAGAATACGCGTGCTTTATATTACTTTGTATCGCTTAAAACTACTCATTTGATTTAATAATAATCATAGGATCCAATTTAGAAAAGAAAAAAAGCTTCTTACATTGTGTTAAATTATATAAAAGTTATATTTATATTGTTTAAACTTTAACTTAACGGTTTTATAGTTTCAAATAACAAAAAGTTATATTTTATATTACTTTACCAAGTTTTACAGAGTTCATATAATTATGAAACGTTTTATTTATATTCTTAAATATTTTATGTTCTGATAATTTAATATTCATATTTATATTGATATTGTTTATCATTAATATATTTATTGTTTAAAATTATATAAAAAATGTTCATATTATTTTCATGTTACAGTAACTAATCAATTTTGCAAGCATTGCCCGGGATAGACCATTTTTATGAGTCCATTGATTGTGTTATTCATGAAGATCAGGCGGTAGAATTTTTTGTAGAATTTCTAAATTCATTACACCCGCCTGGAATGCCACACTATAGCATGATATTAAAGGAAAGATTCCCCAGTTATATTATTAATAAATATTGTTAAACCTAATTTGTTCAATGGTACACCGTTATCAATAAAATCTTTGAAAACTAATGTTCTGAAAGCAATCATAATAACTGGAAATTTTAAGGGTGTTAATACTCCTGATGCTTTTTATTCCTTTTTGCCTGCAATTTCAGTTCAAGCATATACAATTCCTAATAACAATTAATTTTGTCATGTCTATCAATAAAGCTCAAGGATAAAACATAAAGTCGTTGGACTTACTGTTCAGACAGCTTCCATTTCTCTTGGCCAGTTGTATGTTGGTTGCTGACACATTGCAAGTCCTAAAAACCTGTACATTTAAGACCTGCTTGAGGGCATACCAATAATTGTGTTTGTGCAGATGCTCTTCAGAATTAATGCTACTGGTCCATTTACCAGTTTTCAGATATGCACACCTTGAAAAAGAATTGTAATTTATTGATTAACAGAATATCTCACTAATGCAATATTTATATATGTATATTGTACATTAAATAGTTAAACCAAAAAGGGAGTTAACAGTTTTCAGATGTTCACAGTGATATAAAATAGTAATTAATATTCTTAAATCATATTTTTTAAGAAAGGCTAGAAGATAAAAAAGTTAAACTATACAAACGATTATCTCTACTGGCGAGACTTCTATTAAATAAAAAACGCACTTCTGCTCCTATCGCATAGAATCTATAGAAAAATAAGCCATTACGAATTTATGTTTTGTTTAATGAATTTTCTTATAATATATGATAAATTGTTCAGAGATATCATATAAAAACTGGTAACGCCGGGTACTTCAGCTAATTTTAAATGAATAGCAATATTAATTAAAAACTATTTTTACACATATCTAGATTTTAGAACTGTTCAATCTTATATTATTATCGAATGTATTAAGACAGCAGATTTTCATATACACATATATATGCATATATATATAAATGTATATATATATACATACATATTTATATACAAGAATTCATGTATATAATTAGGAATACAATTTAAAATAATAATAATAATAATGAGAATACGATTAATAATAATAGTAATCAGCATAATAATCATTGACCTGAGTTTAATAAATATTATATATATTAAATATATAAATGTGTATCTATATATATATATATATATATATATATATATATATATATTAAAGTGAACGTGGTTGTGTGTGTCTGTGTGTCTGTGTACATTTCCCTACGCCATAACTCTGTAGATTGAAAACCTACAGATTCGAAATTTGATATATAGGGCACTGAGATTTGGAAAAATCGATGTGATTGGTTTTCGGGCAGAAATCTGGCGATTAAGGGGTAAAAGTTCAACGATTTGACCTTTTACAACTCTACCAAACTCCTCCGACAATGTGTGTCTAAACACGAGAAATTTTAGATATAGATTCCTTGGACATGGATCTTACTTAATAACTCGACTTGAACCAAAAATGATACATTTTAAAGGGTCACATTAGGGTTCAAATTTAAAAAAATGACCGTTTTTTTTTGTTTTGCTCAGCATACACCTCAAAACATCCGGGCAACGCCTGGCACCCATGCTAGTATATCTATAAAAGAGAACGTGTCTGTCTGTATACATTTCCCTACGCAATAACTCTGTCAATCATTAGTCTACAGATTCGAAATTTGATATACAGGGTACAGAGATTTGTGAAAACCTTTGGGTTCGGTTTTGGCCGGAAATTAGGCTTTTAAAGGGGTCAAATTTCAACGATTTGACCTTTGAGAACTCTATCTATATAAAAGCCAAGTACGTCCAAGGATGGAATACTGTTGCCATATCTGGGCAGGAGCTGCTAAAGACAGCCTATCCTGCTTTGACAGAGTACAAAATAGACTTCGTGGCTTAGTGGGGGATGCCCTTTTCTCTACCCTGCAACCTCTCTCCCACAGAAGAGACGTTGCGAACCTGTCCTTGTTTTATCGTTATTTCCATGGCAGATGCTCGTCTGCACTCCAATCTCTGGTCCCCCCTCGCCAATCTTTCACGAAAAACACCTGTCTAGCTGAATCCACTGTGAAAAAATTCCCCCACTCTATATCTGTGCCTAAATCAAAACGTAGATTCCATGAACAAAGCTTATTTCTTAGAACTGCACGCCTGTGGAACTCTGTTCCGCCTGCCTGCTTCCCTCCGGACTACAACTTGGATGTCTTCAAGTCCAATGTTAACAAATTCCTAATGAACCGCCCCCTTAAGTAAACATTTCAGCAAATCTTCTCACTAACGTAATGTACTTGCAATAACCCTTATCCCTGAGTGGCTTCCGGGCCTTGATAAGTGGTGATCACTGTGTAAAAATAAAAAAATAAAAAAATAAACACATCGTTAATTTTATGTTTATTTCAGACTATTAGTCTCATCTTTATTAGTTGTTGTTTTTGGATTTTTTTATTGGTTCACAACGTTTCGGCCAACTTCCTCTGGCCTTCGTCAGGTGGTAACCGCGACGGATAGGAACTTCGAATCTCCTAACTGCATTCTCAGCCATCACTGCCATCCGTAGTTGTTGTCGTCTCACCACATTTTTTACCAATTACCTCTGGAACGCTTTGGGTGGGATTTAAACCGCTATCTTCAGACAATGTTCATCTGGAATCGTAGAGATTCAACGTCTCTATCAACTGCGCCACGGGCCCCGAAGGGCGATCAAGGTTGGATTCTTTGATCTTATGAATCCACGTTTTTTTTTTATATATATATATATATATTATCTGATCTTCCATAGTAGGGTCCGTACCGATTGGTATATATATATATATATATATATATATATATATATATATATATATATATATATATATATATATATATATATTATTCCTTAATTGGAATTCATTTTTTGAGATGAGCATTATATGTTAGTTTTATTTTTATTTCAGACTATTAGTCTCATCTTTATTAGTTGTTGTTTTTGGATTTTTTTATTGGTTCACAACGTTTCGGCCAACTTCCTCTGGCCTTCGTCAGGTGGTAACCGCGACGGATAGGAACTTCGAATCTCCTAAATAGTTAATGCATCTAAAACCAAGCTCCTATCTTTACATCATCAACGCTCTGACCCCCTTCTGGCATTAATTGCGACTAGGGCAAGCTCCATGCTTTGCTAAGCTTCTTTGCTTTGCGTTTACTCCTGACCTGATATGGAACAAGTTCATCAAGTCTATTGCCACAGTCGTTCCAGAAGATATCTCACTGCTGATGCAATTCTCTATCTATATAAAGGCCAAGTACGCCCAAGGATGGAGTACTATTGCCACATCGGGCAGGATGTGCTAAAAACACTCTATCCTGCCTTGGCACAATACAAAATAGGCTTTGTGGCTTAGTAGGGGATGCGTTTTTCTCTTCGCTGCAACCTCTCTCTCACAGGAGAGAATTTGCGAGCCTGTTTTTGTTTGATCGTTATTTCCATGGCAGGTGCGCGTGAGAGCTCCAATCCGTGGTCTCCCCTCGTCGATGTTTCACGAAGAACATCCGTCTAGCTGAAACCAATGTCAAAATTTTCCCCAGTCTTTATCTTTTCCAAAACCAAAACGTAGATGCCATGAAGAAAGTTTCTTTCTTAAAAGTGCACGCTTGCTTGTTTCCCATCTGACAACAACTTGGATGTCTTCAAGTCCAATATGAACAAATTCCTGATGTATCGCCCCCTTAAGTAAGACACTTTATCAAAACTCAATACTGACGTACTGTACATGCAATAACCCTTATCTCCGAGTGGCTTCCGGCCCTTGATAATGGTTACCGCCTTGTAAAAAAATATGCATGTGTATATATTACTGATTTAGAAATTGTGACATGTTTTCGTCTTTCTCAAAACCGTCTGCATTTCATTCGTCGCATTGTGATAGCCCTCTAAATTTCTTCTAAACGTTTAGAAACACACACACATATATATATATATATATATATATATATATATATATATATATATATATATATATATTCATAATTTACTAGTCCAAAACTAGAAGTTGTATTTATTTCGCACTCATGATATTACGCGTGCATGCAAGAAATTGAATTTAAACCTTGGAAATTATAATTGACAATAAATTAATTATTTTCTGGACAATATTTTCGCTGATATTTTTTGCATGTCATTGAACCGTCTTGTCCATGACGTCACATGAAATGCGTTATTTCGACCGCCCGTAGCATCACAACAACCTTTCGCACATCGATAAATCCGTTAGTTTGTTTTTAGTTCACTTCTTTTTCTATTTTTTTTTTTGCTTTACCAACACCCTTACACACATCCACGTCATTTTGCTCCAACCTACCTATTGCAACATTTTTCTTGCTCAATACACACCTCCAAACACCCGGGTACGCCGGGCATTCAAGTTTATTCGAAATAAATTTAAAAGAAAAAATACTTAAATGCACGGATGTAATTGTTTATCCCTATGTTTGAAAATGTAAGTCATGTTCTGCAAAGTAAAACTACAAACGCTAATTATTTCTACAAAGAAACCATACCTCATTGTGCGAGTAAACATTAACTCGTTAATGCTTATCTGTATTTAGGAAATAATCTATATACTAATAAGTTAGCATGTGTGATATTTTCGGCGGTACGCTTAAATCTGGGTTGTTTTATTATTATGTAATTCCACGTCTTGTCATAAATCATTGTACAAATACATATTCATAAGTTTTGGTTTCGGTTTCGATTGATGCCACTCCAGTAATCTTTTTGTCATAAATAATTTTGTCAAAGATTCTTCATAAGTTTTGGTTTCGGTATCGATTATTGCTGAGCAAACTAAAGTAATATATATATATATATATATATATATATATATATATATATATATATATATATATCATAAATTTTATTTCGGTTTCGACTCAAGGAAATACACATACGTATTATGCATATATATATATATATATATATATATATATGTTTATTTCTGAAATCGCAATCTTATAATATATAATAATCGAAAAAAATTATATCTATAATATCATATATAAAATCTCCAAAAATGAAAATATATTTATGCGGACTTCAAGACCGGGTTTTGCCAGTCGTTCGTGCTAACTTAGATAGATACTTTTGCAGTTTTAACAAAAGCGGTACGGTACAATAATATCAGTGCGTCTCCATTTACGCTGGACATCTACAGAATGCCAACATCAATATATTACATATGAAGGAGGTCCCTGCGGAATTTCCACAGGCCCCGCTAGTTATTTGATTATTTAAATTAGTAACCATCTTATTTAGCTTATTACTTCAATTTCAATATCTATCGGCGCCTGATGAAAAGTACCGACGCCAATGCAGTTGACGGAAGCATAATAAAAGCATATGGTTTCGCTGATTTCAGAGTGGGCACATT
Source organism: Euprymna scolopes (assembly GCF_053919585.1). NCBI lineage: Eukaryota > Metazoa > Mollusca > Cephalopoda > Sepiida > Sepiolidae > Euprymna > Euprymna scolopes. The sequence continues at coordinate 74,577,467 of NC_136489.1, read as the reverse complement.
GACTAAAAATTGCGATCCATACGCTACGAAAAACCAGCAATATGTCGCGGGTAAAATCGACTGCGAATGTTGCTGACTATGTTGACAAATAAGGTGTGAAACAAAAAAAAATCGCTCGTTTTAAGTGTGTTATTTCATGCCGGAAAAATTAGACTTTTGTACATAAATCATCATCATTAGCATCATCATTAGCATCATCATCATCATCATCATCATCTCTTGAATTACGTATTTGTGCGTGGAAAGAAAATTGTTGTACATTGATTTCGTTCGGGAAATTAACGTAAATTATTTTAGACGGGTATTCCCACTGTGTTAATATTGCATCAGATTAATTGGATACAGTGCGGTATTCGAAAGAATATAGTTAAGAAAATGACAGTAGAATGAGGAAAATGTGTAATACAACTGAGATACATAATAATACAGATATATCGATTAGTTAATATTTATTAATTTTCACATAATAATAATAACAATAATAATAATAATAACAATAATAATAATAATAATAATCTATATATTAATTTGCTTGTACGTACGGTGTCACGTCATCATCATCGCAAACATTAATTAATGACACGCGTCATCATCATCGCAAACATAAATTAATGTGAATTATCTCCCTTTATTGTTCAATCTTTATCAGTTTAAATATAGTATAGTATTTTACTTACATTTTTAACGATGTCTTCTGGAACGCTTATTTTTTTTATTCAATAATAAATATATTTTTTACATTTAACGCTACGAGTTCGTTTTTTTTATTGTGCCATTTTATCTTTTTTATCATTTTTATTTACTTTTGAGTGAGCCTTACATAAAAAATATGTTTAGAAATAAATGTTACAAAAGTCAAGAATAAATCACCAGTCACCATTGGCAAATACACTGAATAACACAGAGTCAAAACATATTTTACGTCTTGTTCTGTTTTGTTTTTGTTTTACGGCATATCAATCCTTTTTCGTGTTATTTAATCCTGAATCGAGTAATTTTGTAACATTTATACAGATTCACGTTGTTTACATAGTTATTACTTATGTTTTGCTCGTTTTATTTTGCTTCTTTTACAGGCAGTCATCATCTTCTAATACCCACCGACAGGGCATACATATTTAAATACTATAAAAAATGAACACAACCATTTTTTTAAAATATTTGTTTCATTACATACGATTTAATTTATTTAAAGAAATATTTGGGGTTGTATCACTGTACACATAGATTCGAAAAAGTTGTCAAAAACAAATATATAATGTATTGGAACATTCAAGATGGAGTCTGATTCTCTCTTTAACACGGTAAGTGTGGGAAAAGATGTTATAAATAAAAAACCGGATAAAATACTGTTAAAAACTCGCTCAATACATGTTACTGTGACATAGGTTGACATATATTCGACAAGTTTTTAATAGTTTTTTTGTATAGTTTTTTTTTATTTATAACACTTTTTTCCAAACTTACGGTGTTAAAGAGGGTGTGAGACGCCATCTTGAATTTTCGAATACATCGGTAAACACTGTATGTTTTTCGAGCTGAATAAACATATTACATTGAATAAAAACACAAAAAATATAACCAGTTTGGTAGAAAAGTAACATATCTTGCCTTTGATAACATTTATTTGTTATATATTTGTTTTTGACAACTTTTTCGAATCTATGTGTACAGTAATACAAACCCAAATATCTATTTCCTATTTAAAGATTTTCAGTATATTTTATTTAACTAAATAATTTTTCCATTATTTTATTACATTGTTTGGTGACGTTTCAGAATAGTTAAAACCATATTAAACCATATTAAGAAGGGCTTTCAGCATGATTCTTACAATAGCGGTATCAAAGATTTTTTTCCCTTATTTTAAAACAAATTATTAAAAAAAGATACACGACCATTACATTTTTTCAAAGTTTATTTAGAGCTGCTCAATATTCTGGGTTAATGGATCATTTAGCAAGGAATGAAGATGGTTATTCTGGTGTACCAGTTATTCTACCATCTACATTTACAGGAAGTCCTAGGAATCTACAACAGCTTTATAAGATGCAATGTCAGTTTTCTGTGACCTATTCATTACTCACACGTGTAATCCAAAATGTCCTAAAATATTAAACAACTTGGGTCATCAGAACTTTCACAAAATCGATGTCAACAATGTCACACAGTTTTTTAAAATTCACAGTCTAACTCCCCAGAACCTGCTGACTGACCACTATTCTCACTCCAAGCAGCTGATCGACGTCCCTGTCACTGCCTCAATCATCACCAGCACTTCCTGACAGTATCAACAGCATCAGTTACGATCGCATTGACCTTCAATAAAAGTTTAAACTAAAGTTCTTTGTTTGTTCTACTTGCTTCCATACATTAATTTTTGTAATATAACAATAAGGAATTTCTTACTGATGTATTTTAAAAGATTTATACTACCGTGTAATTTCCACGGATCCTGCTAGTAATAATAATAAGCGAAAAATCAATGGCAAGCGGCTGTTACGATAGTGCAAATGTATTTGCAAATTTTATCGAAAGATATAGAAAGTATTGGGAACATGGGGTGACTTGTTGTAATTCAGCTTCCAGGGCACACGGCCAGCTTTTTTTTCAGGGAAATATTTCTGAAGACCTGTTTAAAAGCTCCTTGTGAGCCAATACTTATAATTACTACTTATTACTGAATACAGAATATAATTCACACTTCCGATTCTACTTATTCTTCCTAGTTTACTTTAAAATTAATTATATTTTTATCGGCTCTCCAGCAATATCTAATTAATACTGTTAGCATACTCTTTTAAAATTATGCTTATGTAAATATTAAAAAAAAAAATTGTTTGGGTTGAGTAGGCAGAACGTGCGCTTTTAATTTAAAGCAATCTACACAAATGTTACTATAGAAAATTAAGTAAATCACTTCTGTTAGTTCATTATAATTTTCTTATACAAATATTATTTTAATGTAATTTTCATGAAGCATTAAACTCATAATAGATATGGAAACAGAAAAAGCACGTATAAACTTAAATATTTGGGAAATTGCTACTAAAAGTATCGGGAACTTCTAAGATATATTTTCGGTTCAATACAAATATATTGAACATAACAGTGAGTACCCGGCATTGCCCGCGTATTTGGAGATGTGTGTGTAAAAATAGGTGTAAAAGAAAAAAACAGTTTTGGTCGGAAGGATGGATTGAACCCAGAAGCCATGGCGGAAACGAAAGGGAAAAAAGCCAATCACCTAACGACCTGTGCCGCAAGAACTGATAATAGCGTTATATGAAGGTTCATGAAGCGAAATGAGCAGGTGTGAGGAAGTCTTACCTATTTTTGCGTAGCAAGCCAAAGCATTCGTGGACATACACAAGAAGAAGCGAACACACACACACACACACACATTTTCGATTTTATTTTCATGGATGCCACCTTAGTTTAGCTAATATATGACGGGGGCACACTTTCTGTAAATGCAAACAGCGGACTCTTTTTTGTAAACGAAATAAACCATTAATGATTGATGTTGAATTTGTTCTGTTAGTGCCCAATCAGCCGAATAACTGAAACTGTATTTGCCCCCCTCTTGTAAGCAAAAGGACCCAAATAATAAAATATAATGTTATTTTATGTGTTTTATGCGCGTAAAATTAAAAGAATTAATGGAAAAATCTGGGGGAAAAATCTAAGAAAGGGTGTTAAGAAATCATTAGTAGTTGTTTAGGGCCCAAGAAAAAGTGAAAAAAAATGAAGGGAGTTTGGCAAAATTAGGCCCTAATTCTCGTGAATTCTTGTCATCGATGTCAACCGCAGAGTACAGGAAAAAACAAACAAACAGACAAACAAAACGAACTGGAATGAATGCAAACGAAAAAAAAAAAACTCCCAGAAACCTTACCGTGCAAATGGATGTATGTTTATGTTTATGTTTATTTTATTTTATTTTGTTTTTATTGTTTCTATTGGTTAGTTTTCTGCAATAAAATAAAAGAAACAAAACAAACAAGAAAAAAGTACAAATGGGTTAAGAATTTTTAAAAAAATCAGAAAACTGACCGTGTATAACGAATAAATATTGGTGTGTGTTTATGCAAAAAAGTATTTTGAAACTGCATAATTATTAGATGTAAGTATAATGGTTTGTTATGTATTTTGTTGTGTTTTCTTTTTTTATTGTTTTCTTTATTGTCGCTTTTTTACCAATTGTAATGTCGTGTTGTTCCATATCGATAGCGTAATAGTAATTGGGCGTATGAAACTATCAGAAATTCAATGCATAAAATAAATAATGAATGGGTAACTAATCCGAAAATAAGTAGTCAGCTCTCCACCTAATGTCACGTATAAAATCGCTGAAAACGTAATAGAAGGAAAAATACAGTAAATAAAATGTACAAATCGAGTAATTTTTTGAACATTTGAGAACGCTAGCGGCTGACTGTTAGAGTTTGTTGTTAAAACTTGAATCCAATGTTGGTTCGTTTCGTTTGAGTAACCCTTCGAATCGCAGCCCCCTAAAAAAGGAAAATAAATAAAAAATATAAAAAAAGGAAAAAAAGAAGAAATAAAAGAAATGGTATAAGTAACCCATGTAATAAATGTAATCGAAAGTCTCGTTTCATCCGACGGTAAAATGGCAATTCGTTTTTTTAAGCAACTAAGAACTCAAACCGGTGTTTCCTCCCAAATTCCCCTGTGGATGTATCCGCAACGGTGTTAAGTGGTCGCGGGGGGGTGAATGTCATAGAAAGAAAAGATTTTACCACTTCCATTGATTCTTACAGGTTTTGGCAGTGAACTCTCACCAGAAAAGTATAGGAATGTACGGTTATCGAGGAAGCGTAAGGGAAATAGACCTATAGCACACCTCAGATAATGTGCTGCAGTTTGTGCACATTACGTTTGCATGAAATGTCTCGAGTTTTAATCCTATTAAGGCCAAACTCAGAGGAGAAAAATAACTTCATTTTAATTATATAGAGATAAATGCGTAAGTTCTAAGTTCGACGAGTCAGCACCGTTGGTGAAACCCCACTTCATTTGTACTACGGAATGGCACTAAAAAGATGTAATTAGTGTCTTGTGAAATTAATATCTACTTCAGTTTCTTGTCTGGTCAAAGTTATTTTTCCTTGTTGAACGCAATTACTAGTATTTATTGCAATATTAAATGCATCATTTTCTTTTATGATATTTATCTTCGATTAGTTGCACTTGCCATCGGCATTTATGATTTCGACCGGTGAACTTGCCACGAAACATTACACCGATTATAAAGTGTTCAGTTTTAATTAACGAATCCCACGCGGATATTTAAGTGAGATTATAATCTTTGAATATATTAAGCCGTATCGTCTAATGGAATCAGTCGGTAACTCGAAACGAAAGCTTATACTTGTGTTAATGCCAACATAGCGTCGTTTGCACAAATGCCGCAGTGAAATATTAAATAGAGCTGGAAAAAAGAGAAACAGTCATACGTTTATGATTTGATATACAGGTATGTACGCATATAGAATCAAAAGGAATATCACGATATTATGCATATGGTAAAGGCGAAAATATGAGGAGGATTGTAAAAGTATATTTTTCATTCATGACAATTCAAGATACATGCTTCTCCTCAGAAGAGGAAACACTCGGGATTATAACACTATATGCGTATAGAAAGATAGAATATTAAAATTAGAAATTAAAAAAGTAAAGACATATCGTGTGAAGTTGTGGAACATATTACAGGAAACAACAAGGCGTGTTTGTAAAGAGGGGAATGCAAAGCCAAAAAAATAAAAGAGAATAAAAAAGAGGATACATTGAATTATAGCAAAATATTATATTAAATATTTAAACAAACAAAACATAGAACGCTTGAATTTAAAACATAATTTTAAGCACATATAAGAAAAATGAATGTGAGTCCAATTTAGCGAAATGAGAATAAAGACCAATTATCTTGAATGTATTATTCTAAATTGCTGTTTGTGGAATACTACTAAATAAATTTATTAGGACAGGTCTATTTACACGGCTATGTTTGTAACTTATTGCAATTTTATGTACAAGTAAAATCCGATTAGCCGAGCGAAAGAGCGCTAGCTCGCACAGTTTGGTGAATTTACCGGGTGCGAGTCCACTAGCAAAAGTAATTATCACTTACTTACCCGATGAGTGTATTGTGGTGACACACTAGTGCCTGTACGTATAGCAATAGACCTTTATATTTATTGGAAAAATATTATATATATATATATATATATATATATATATATATATATATATATCTTTCACTTTAACCCACGCATAATATGTATATACATATATTTTTACACACACATTTATATCTATCTATCTATCTATCTATCTATCTATCTATATATATATATATATATATATAAATTTATATATATATGCATATATATATATATATGCATTCAATAAGATAAAAAGCTATAGAAAACATCTAAATGACTAATTTAACCACTGTTCCTGATTTCAAAAAAAAGAAAAATTAAAAGATTCATCTGCCTTACTTTTAATGCTAGGTTTATTTATGGTGTATTTTAAATTCAATAAAAACCCTCCTAAATTTGCTGATGAGGAGACCTTGCTTACCAGAAAACGATATATATTTATTCCGCATAACTTGATGTATACCACAATAAAAAGCATTGTTTTCCGAAACGATCGTACAGATAATTGATTTTGTTGTTGTTCCTTCTTATGAAACTGATTTTTAATTTAATTAAAATTGGAATTTTTAATTTTAAATTATAAATCACATTACTTTATATATGTATATATATATTTATATTTTTATATATATTTATATATATGCATTTATATATATATATATTTATATATATGCATATATATATTTATATATATATATATATATATGCATACACACGTACACTATACTTGTACGTGTGCAAACATATAGAAATGTATATATATATATATAAACATATATATATATATATATATATATATATATATATATCAGTACGTAATAAATAGGCACCTGCTGGTTAACACACAGCTATTATCATTATTACCTTGGTAACATGAGTACGTGTTGCTGTTTTGTTTTATTTTGGTTTAAAGTCTTTGATTGTAAAGTTTCCTCTGATTATGCCTGGAAAAGTTGTCTTTGTATCTCCTAACCTGATTAGGTACGAAAAGCCGGTTCAATAGGTTATCATTAAATGTGCTGAGTATACTACCGGTTTAAATACGTTTCTTTGTTTTGCAGTATACAAAGGCGCAAACAACCGGTTGCCAAATGCATTAATACCATACCCTTTCTCTGAAGCAAACACCAATCTTCTGATATTATCCTAACTCCAAACTCTTTATTGCTAGATCTCGCCCACCTCCATCGAATCTAATTAGCCATATGATACAAATTTGCATTTGTTTTAGTTTAAATCCTGCCTATTTAACTTATATTTGTACACGGCATAAATTACTGGACTTGCTCCAAAATCATCGTAAATGTTCCCCATAGAAATGTGCTTATGGGGCAAATATCTCTTTTTCAAAAAATGTCCCTGCGCCTTCCATTTATATGTGTGCCTTATAGTAAACAAACCGTTCGTTAAATGATCTCCCCTTCTACACAACCACCCACACGCACACGCAAAAACACAAACAAATACACATATACAAACGTTGGCTTTTATAGAGGGGAGACTAATACTTGCTGCAATGCTTTAAAATGATCTGAAATAACAGTAAGAGTAGACATGATTCCAAATATTTCTTATATGTTATATCACACTTTTTCGAAATAGAGTACGATTATGAGTACCTCTAGTATCAAATAATCTTTGTGTGTGTGTTTGTGTGAGTGTTTTTGCGCGCGCGCGGGTGCGTGGGTACGTTTGTCTCTGGGATACACATAAATCTAATCCTTGCGCCAGCAAGACTAAGGCACGTCAACACAAGACCGGCCGGGCACAATATATATATATATATATATATATATATATATATATATATATATATATATATATATATATATATATATATATATACAAATATATATATATATATGTATATATATATATGTATATATGTATATATATATATATATATATATATATATTTCAGAATAATAAAATACAATGAATCTACTGGTGTGCAAATCCAATGATTATTGGTCTTAAAATATTATTGGATATAATATTTTATATAAGACTATCCCGGCTAAATTAAATTGCTCAATATACTAGAGAGAGAACATAAATCATGATTTAGGAATTTATAATTTGAGATTTGAAAAAGTTAAATTTTAAATATAGAAATCTTATTGCACGCTGGACCAAGAATAGAGTATAATAAACATATTTCCTTAACCCATGAGTTTTCGATGTTTATACATCTCGGAGGAAAAATATTAGCAAATATTATAAAAGGTTTGCATCTAATATGCAAAATGTAATAAACATAGAAAATTAAATAAAATGTTTTTAAAGTTCTTAAAACATTTTAGCTACATAGAGTAATGAAAATTGGATATTGATGCAGCCAAAAAAGCACATTGAAATTCAAGTCGAAAGTGTATGCTTAATCCTGTAATGGAATTTTGATATTCGGCTAGTAAAAAATTCAACGAAGCTGGTAACAATCCAATATATACATAGTTCCACAGTTTTTCTTTAGTTTGATTGAATATCCGGCAAATCTTTGATTATATTAATCCGGTAAAAATTGTTTTTCATGTATCAGTTTCTTAATTTACTTCAAGTTTTCAATCAATTTGTGACTAAAAACCAAAACATATCCGTAGACGGGCAAATAAAATTAAAATTAAATTAAAATGAAAATAATTAAATAAAAAAGTGCTTATCCAAGCCAAGCAAAAAAAGTCTTAAAAATCAGATGCAGTTTTTCTTTTTACCAAGTTTATATTTGTAAGTCTGCACAATTGAAAATGTTATAATCTTATACTATTACTAAAATCGCAAAATTTAAATTCTTTCTTCTAATAAAAAGGAAGTGGTAGGAGAATTTAACTGGAAGAGAGCGGGGGTAGAAAGAAAAAGAAAAAGAAAAAAGAAATAAAGGGAGCGTCTGACTTACTAAGCTTGAATATGTAATGTTTAGACACGATTACATGTGATTTTCTGATTGTGTTAATCGGTCTTATAATTAGTTTAAAAAATTACGTACTTAAAAGTTATAATGCGCAGAAATTTGATCCGTTGACATCATATTTATCTGCACAATTGAACTCCCATTCTAAATTCAAATATAACAGTTCAGTGTGCTTACACATAATCGCCGAAGAAATTAGAATCTCATATATTTTGGCTATTTAAATGTAAATGCTTTTTTTAAGTTAATAAAATTCTCAATGTTTGCTCTTCGAACGTTTCAATAAACTAGTAAGATATTCATCTATATTTTTTCACTTGTGCCAAAACTAAACGAATTATTAGAAATCATGAAATATTTAAAAGGATTTGATGATCATGCAAAACAAGAATTATAAAAAATGCCAAGGATGTTAAATCTTTGATATTAAGTTTCGAAGTCTCCAGTAGACGACATATTGCCATTTATCAAATAAGTGCGAAAAGTGTTTTTTTTAATTCGTGATAATAAATAGGCAAATGAAGTTTATATTATTTACTTTGCTTTCAATAAAACGTAATAATAACGAGTTGAATTGAGTTAGCAGCGTCTGAGGATTTCCTTGTGTCCACAAAGGTGTCATAAAAGTGTAATTATTTCGGAAGAAGCTGATGACAAAACCCCTCAATGTACAGCTGGTGCAAATGACATTTAACTACAACCACTTCACCGTTCGGAGCATTGAGAAATTGTTAATAATCACATGAACTCCCTTGAATGAGTCACGTAGACATTTTAGCGCATAGATGCGAAACGATTACAAAGACAATAGGCAAGTTATTAATGATCAATAAATAAAACAAATTACACTTGGTAAATCAATGTTAAATCTAAAAATAAGATTTCTACCTTAATTTTTGGTCTCTCTTGGTTTTATGTTGTAAAGGAGCAACTTCTAATAAGAGACGGGTGCTTGTTTTATTTAAACATTAATAAAAACGGTTTGGAATCGGAACTTACACTATAATTTTCCGATACCGATACCGATTCCCATATCCCCAAATGTTCTGATTTTTCTGATTCCCGATTCCGATTAATCGTCCTAACACGAACATATATATATATATATATATATATATATATATATATATATATATATGTAATGAAAGCAATAATATAAATGTTGTGTTCTTATTTAAAAACAATGTGAAAAGAATTTCATGGACAACATAAATTTTAGATTTCAACGTACATTATAAGTAACATTATTTTCTATATTTTTTTCAAAACAATAAAGCAAGAAACCCGGGTTATCGGTGAAAGATAACGCGATTAATTTACAAGGGAATATATGTGACCTAAGAGTTACTCGACATCTTTTCTTATTTACTTCCTGTCTTTTTTTTATTCTCTGCCTGTCACGTGAGAGGGTCTATATACCTTTATTTCATTTCATCTAAAAAGAGATGTTAGGTTATTCCATTACATCACCTTCCTCCCAAGCTAAATTCTCCCATAGAATTTAGCTTCTACCACTTTTTCCTTTTTAGACTTTGTCCAAAAAATTCGGTCCTTTTCCTTTTCCTTTCACTTCTCCTCACCATTTGTTTTGCCGATTTTTTTTTTACTTTTGGAGAGTGACTGGATTTCTGAGTTACTGGTACTTCGTTGTTTTGAGGTTGTACATAGAAAGTGTTATATAGCACTTCCATTGGTATCTCTTGGGTTCAGACTGTTTTTATGTATCGGGGTCTCAGTTGGTTAATATGTTTTTTTTGTGGAAAAATGTCTGCCTTTTATAATGTAAACCATTCTCCCAATTCTTCTTGATATTATGCCTTCTTCCCAAAAGGTCTTCCCTTCCCGATAATTTTTGAAGTAAACGTTATTCCCGTCAGTATCTTAGATACTTGTTTTTTTACTTTTTCTCTTATGAACGTACCTTCTTGGCAAACATAATTCAGCTGGGGATAATTAAGCATTTGGATTTGGATTTGGTGTTATCCTTTATATTGCTAAGAATTTTTGAATGTTTTTTTTTCTTTCGTGTCGATGTTATTATTCTTTTTTAAAGCCCGTTTAAAAGTATTGACAAATCTTTCCGCTCGTCCGTTGGATAAAGGGTTAAAAGTTGGTGTTGTAATGTGGTACATGCCCCGTGCCTTACAATAGTGCTTGAATTTTGACCTGTGAACGTAGTGCCATTATTATTAACAATTGTTTTCGGAACTCCAAACCGACTAAAATCTCGTCCAGCGCTTTTATTGTGTTTGCCGCTATAGGGTGTTTGTATTTTAAAAAAATTCTGGCCATTTTAACATACTATCTCCGAATACTAGGTAATAATACCCGTGCAGAGGTCCTGCGTAATCGATATGGATGCGTATCCAGAGTATATCTGTTTTAGGCCAAGGTTGCCTCACTATGGGGGGGGATCTTGCGGCTAGTTGGAAACCTTTACATAATGTCACCATTTTCTCAATGTCCTGATCCATTCCAGTATGTGAATTCTCTCATTAGGGCCTTCATTCTGGAGATTCCAAGATGTCCTATGAAGAATTCTTTTAGGATTTTTTTAAAATACTTGCGGTATTACCATTCTGTCTGCGTACATCAGAGTTTCATTACACATAGAAAATGGAAACACTTTTAATCCTTTGCTAATATTTTCGTCTCATCCCACTTGTTTTTTATCTTATAAATATCTTCATCTGTTTCGCTGCTTTCTTTATTTCCTCAAGTGTAACAGAAAGTTCCCTAACAGTATTTATTAATATATTTGTTAGTTCATTTTCTTCTTTTAGTGCTGTTATAACAGTTCCTTAAATATCAGTTTTACTGGTGATCAATCAGGAAAAACCATCTGCATGTATAATTTTACTAGATGCTAAGTGTTCCATTTTGAAATCGTAATTGAACAAAATAATACTTCATCTCTGTAATCTATTTGCCGTATGAGTAGGACTTCCTTTTTTTCTAACCAAAAAATCGATAGTAATGTTTTATATTTCGTTTCCAAGGCGAAAGATAATCCATGAATGAATCTATGAAACCTTGTCACGGCATACACAATTACCAAACCCTGTTTTTTCGATATGTCTGTACTTTCTGTTAGCAGGTAATAAAACCCTCGAAACGTGAGAAATTGGTTTAGTAAATCCATCTTCCATTCTGTGTAAAAACACCGCTCCTAAACTGGATTCGCTCGCATCTGCCGCTACAATTACATCTTTTTTCTTCAACATTTCTTTTTCTTATCAAAATGTTGTCTAAATAAGCCATTGAAAAAGCCAAGCCTGCTAGCATGGCATTCATAATTTGTTGGAACAAATTTGGTGCTACTTTCAACCCAAATGGCAATCGTTTTCGGGAAAATAATCCTTTATGGGCATTCATTGTCAGGTATTAAGAAGAATCTTCGTGGACTTAGACCTGCAAATATGCATCTAATAAGTCAATTTTTGTGGAAATTTTGCCTCTATGTAATTTAGAAAATAGTTCCTCAGGAGAAGAGAGAGGATAGATTGATCCTTTAATGAATCATGCAATCCCGGTGAAAAATCTCCACATACCCTGTTTTTATTTCATTTATCTTTTTCACATAAACTGCGGGTGATGCGCATTCAGAGTAGTCCACTTTTTTATTACTCTGATTTCTTTGAGTTTATTTAATTATTTCTTGATTGTTTCTAATGCCGAATACGGAATCTTCCTTTTGGGTTTAAACACTGGTTTCGCTTCATCTTTCAGTCAATATTTCACTTCCCTTTTTGTACAGCAATACAGACTTTCAGAAAATATATTTTTAAAATTCTTCTTCAAATCCCCAACAAATCTTTATGGCAGTTTGAGACATTCAGATCCTGGCACATTTACTTTTTTGCAAAATGATTTTATTGGTTTCTCATATAAACCTAAATGTATCATCAAATCTATACCGAATAGATTAGACTTTTTCCAGGTATCACATACATTTTAGTTGTTAACGTCTTAGCATTCAGGGTCACATTAGTATATAATTCACCCTTAAATTTTTATCTATTTCCAGACATTCCTGTGGCAATTTTCTTTGTGTTTTCAGCTTTGGAAAACCAAGTTTCTTTCATGTTGTTTCACAATTAAGAATATATAACTTCCAGTATCAAGAAGACAGTTTACTGTCTGGCTATAAATTCTAACTTTAATATATTCCTTTTTTACTATACATGGACTCTTTATTAGAATAAATGGTCTTTATTTCAGGCTTACAGTATATCTCCTTTTTGCATACTGCTGACTTGTGTCCTTTACGCCCGCACTTATAGCATATTTTGCTTTTAAAGACAAACTCTTTTGTGAAGTGATTCTTTCCTCCACACGTCTTACATTATTTTTTTTACATAGTGGTCACCTTGCTTTACCCTTTGTATTTTGTCAACATTTTTCTCCTCGATACTAGTGTTACCTTGTTTTAAATTTAACATTTTCTGGCATTGCTCAGTAACTTTCTGTAAGATTATTTCCATGTCTTGGTTCATAATGGATAACACCCTATACCGAAACTCTTTATTCTCCGAGGATGTAACCCCTTGCACAAAAATCAAGCATTTAAACATGTCCTCTTTTAGCTATTTCAACTTTAATAACTCGCATTGGGCATTTACTCTCCCAGCATAAAGTGCTCATCATCTTGTTTCAAAATATTTAAACACCTACAACGAGTATAAAATAAGCTATCCCGTTCCCAGAAAATGTTCGATAAAATTTCTATAGTCTCTATAAAAGAAATATCTTCCGGTTTCCTTCTTGACATCGTTTGGAAAAAATATTTTCGTATCTACGATAATATGCTGGAAACGTTAAGCCATTAGTTAGTTCATATAAAAATTATGCTATAGAATGTGCAATTCCTTCCAGAGTAAACCGACAATCCTTTTTTGTTCTTGTTTCATTAATATTGTTTATAATACTTCATTTTGTTTTAACTGTTCTTTTTGTAAAAATTCCCTCTAGCTTTGTTGAGCCGCCAGTGCTAATTGTAACGTTTATGTAAACTCGGCTAATTGTTCCATGTTGAACATTTTTTTAAACACAGTAATAAAACAAACGGTTAACAGTACCTGCACAAAGCATTATATATTATCTAAATAGTGTTTTTGTTATTTTTAAACCATAAAAATCAGTCTTCTGTAGACAAGGTTTTCGAAGGAGGATACACACGCAAAATTGACACCGAACCAATAGCATACAAGTGTTCCTTCCACCGTATTTGTTCTTATGGAACAAAAGAAATTGGAAATGGAAAACTTTCAAAGATTGTTCTTTTCAATGCTTCGTGAAATGTCAATTTCTCTTTCTTTTCAGTAGGACTGTAACAGGGTGAGTTTAGAAAAATATAACTTACTTTTTGTGTGTGTCTTAGTTTTTTTTTTTCAGTAGATTGATTTTTCCGTGCAGTATCTTTCTCTTTGTTTTCCTGTATGTTTTTTGCTTAAATTTCCTTTTTGTGAATTCGATTCCACTCGCCATTTGTTATATCCGTGCTGTAAATAAAAATACATCAAGAAACCCGGGTTTATGGGTGAAAAACAAAGAGGTTTATTTACAAGGGGATATATGTGACATAAGTGTTACTCGATATATTTTCTCATTCACTTTCTGTCTATTTTTTCTTCTCTGTCAGTCATGTGAGAGGGTCAATATATGTATAGTTCATTCAATCTATGAAGGGGCGTTAGGTTATTCCATTACATCACAAACAAACGTAAACATTACACTTCTTTAATAATTTTCGCGTTTATTACTGGGCACGAATATTCTGGTTCATTTTTAGATGGTAACTAACGAGGTGTACCCGATGTTTTTCGGGGTATGTGAAAAAAACGAAGCCTTCACGACGCGGAAAATAGTAAAGTGTTTAAAAAACAAATGCGCGTTTTTGATTGACGTGACGGCCATAGGTATTCAGCAGTTACGATTTTGTGCGGGACAGTTTTGAATAAATCGGTTTGTTTGTTTTTAAAAACCCGCTTCCTGTTTATTAGGAGGAGCGAAATGAAAGCTACAGTCTGATATGAGGAAGTCGACATTGAGCAAACGTTACTTAGCTCTCTTGAGACAACTGGCTTTCGGCCTGTGATTAGAGTCGAGTTTCGCTTTTTTTATACCGCAAACCGAATGTAACCGTGCCGATGCGAGAAATGTGGAATAATTAACGTTTAAAAGTCAATAAAATTAAATAGACAGGCGAGCTCCGTGGCTAACTCTGAGATATTACAATTTATTACCCGGCGATGCCCGGGTGTCTTGAGGTAAATCAAAACTCCGGGGGGAGGGTGTTAAATAATAAAAAAAATGTCTTGGTAGGTGAGTATGAGAATCGAACCTGTACCCTTGATTTGGAAATCAATGTGTGAAAAAAAACTGTGATACGTTAACCATTGAGCACGGCGAAATACAACTTTACGCAGGTTTGAATTAATTTATTTAAGTATAAAAACAGGCGTGCGCGATAAAGGTTAACTCTGCTGCTTCCATTTGACCTAATTAAGAAGGTCAAATAGAAGTCACGCTGGACGTTTTTCCCGGCGCAATGCCGAGAACGTCCGTTTGAGTTAAGTTTCAGTTTATTTATACTAAAAAGCCCAATCAACACGCGAGAAGCCAAAATAGCAGTAATTTTGTAAAAGTTGACGTAAATAAATCTATAAGCTACATGCGTTCCCACATCCTACATATTATTATCTAGGACCTATATACACGGTGTTAAGCGATAGTAACGACCCCGGGAGCGTGTGCGAGAAAAGCCTTTTGAAGACATACACGAAATTGTCACACACATTTTGCCTTTTATATATACAGATGAAGAAGATTATTACAATATCCAGGGGTTTTTCGAAATTGTTGTTAAAAAAGTTTTAAAAACTATCTAGAACTGTTTAAATAAAACTATTGTCTGAACTTGCTAAACTGGTTCTACTGTACGGTGATGTTCTATTGATTTTACTGTGGAAACTGCGTTTCAGGGAATTATTCTTAGATGCTTATATTTGAAAACACATTTACAAAAAATCTGGTTATTCACATATTTTTATATTTACAAATCCTCTATAACAATCTGTAATTGTAATTGTTTTTCTGATTATTAGAAGTGATCATCTGAAGTATTTAATGCGTAAATGGGCACTGGCTCGAAAACTCGATTATCAATTAAATTTGTATATTATATATTTTTATTTTCATAAATGTATAAATCTATTTGTAAATGCCTATTTATGCGTATATATAAACACACGCACATATATTTGTGTATGAGTGGGTTCGTGTGTGTATTTACCAATCCGATTACACACAAAATGAGTTAGAAGATTCTACCTAGTTATCTTTCCTTCTACCCTTTGCCTTTTTTCAAACGGTAGAGAAATATTTGTGAAAAGATTGCTCGGATTCTGCAAATTATCTCCGTCTCGAATCGGATTTATTATATATTTAATACGATTAAATTGATCGAGAGAGACGCCTGTAAAAAAATTGAGGATTTTCTCAAATAATCCAAATCTTGAGGCCTAAACCAACTTTTCTTACCAGACAGGCCTCTGGGGAAATTTATTTCAGATGAAATGATGTTTAGTTCCGGGCCAGTAGAAATATGAAAGTCAATTTATATCCCTCATGAAACTATCCTGGCGCATTTGATCCGTCTGCTTATCCATCTTTAGCTATCTCCCTAATAAAATTGTATTCTCTCAATATATACATATATACATGCATGTACATATTCAGATCAATGCTGATGAATTATATCTATCCGTGTCTTTGCCCATATCTCCACTTATCTCTCATTCACTCTCTCTCAATATACATATAATATCCGTATTTATACAAATATTATCGGTTACATATGTGCATACCTGTTTTTGTAACCTTTGATTGTCAGTGATTACTGCGCCAGACACAAAAATCAAACAGATCTCATAACAAAGCCAAAGGCATTCATTTAATTTTAAGCACAATTTTATTTTTTAACATATATATATATATATATATATATATATATATATATATATATATATTTTGTGTACAGAAAGTTGTTAGTTGAGACAGGTCATTGGTACCGTCGGTTTCAAGCCCGATAATAAGGCCCGTTTAAGGTATCCTTATCGAGCTCTCTTATATTGGCTGAAGAGAGCTCGATAAGGATACCTTAAACGGGCCTTATTATCGGGCTTGAAACCGACGGTACCAATGACCTGTCTCAACTAACAACTTTCTGTACACAAAATATAAGTACGCTCTTAAAATTTGGATTTTCCTTTTAATTGAGCACTCTGCTGGAATTCTTTTTCCAAAAAAACTAATCAATTATATATATATATATATATATATATATATATATATATATATATATATATATATATATATATATAACTACTTCATTTACACACATTAAATTAATATACGAAAGTATAAATTTATGTGTAAACATTAAGTATTTACTTCACTAGTGCTGAATGCGTAGGTAGAGCTAGTTAGTAAGTTATAACATGTATATGGCGATTTACACCGCGGAATATTCAGTGTAGCCTAATCGTTTCATACACTAGAGTGGATGAAACGCGGAATATTCAGTGTAGCTTAATCGCGATATACATTTTATAACTTACTATATATATATATATATATATATATATATATATATATATATATATATATGTGTGTGTGTGTATGTGTGTGTGTGGGTGTGTGTATGTGTGTGAGCATGTGTGCGTGTGTGTATGTGCGTTAATATACATTTAAAAATATACTTATCAAGATGGGGGAAGCTCAACACTAAAGAAAAGCAACACCGTCCCAAAGTATATATATATATATATATATATATATATATATATATATATATATATATATATATATATATATTTATAAATCTCCTTGCACATATTGCCACAAACATCACTGCTGAAGTTGTTTATTGCTCCTGAGTTTTAATGGCAAGTATAAAAATTGGATTACTAGGAAAATTTCGGAATTAGCAATGGGAAATTTAGAGCTTCTTTTAGAAAATGTGCCCATATCCGGTATTGACCAGCAACATTGTTGGCTACCCCTGGTAGCTTACTGTTAATTAATAAATATATCTATCTATCCATCTATATATGTGTATATATATATATATATACATACATATTTCGAAATAAAATTACTATAATAGTAGTTTAATAAATATTACTTAATATCATTGTAAGTATATAACATAATAAACATGAATACGAACAAAAGTCTTAAAAAGAGTTTTAATATGTTGTTAGGACACAGTCGGATATACAAGAGAAAATGTTTTAGCCAGAAAAATCAAAACATTTTATTAAAATTATTCATGCATATTAATTCCCTAAAAAAGTCAAACAAAATTAAAGATCTCGCAAATTAGAACTAGTATGAATTGAATATATATATATATATATATATATATATATATATATATATATATATATATATATATATATATATATATATATATGGGGTTGCATGTGTGTGTGTGTGTTTGTGTGCCTTTGGTTGTGTCTGCGTGTAGTAAAATAATTTTAAATATATTATGGCCGCAATTTAGGAAAGTGTATTAAATCAATTAATATGTCATTTACTTTACAGATAGTAATTTAATTAACTTTAATCTTAGTAACGGTAATAGTATTAAATTTAAATCAAATAATTCTCCTTGATAATAATTTTATAACCGGAACATTTCAATAGACACAAAACAAGAGAAATAGTTAAAATATTAAGTAATTGCAAAATTACGAAATAAAGGAGCCATTATTGATAAAAGTAGACAAAATAAAAAATATGAATTCTTTGACTCAAGAGGGAAATTAGAACTTGTATTGCTTGTAAGAAAATGAAACTTATAAGTCAACAATTAAGAATGAGTTAGTGACAAAGATAAAAACATAAATATCTGATTAGAAATAAAAATTAATTCTAATACAATAATCGGAAATTAGCCAATAAAGGTAGGTAAAGTCGAGTTATGCTTATTATCTTATAAGCCTGATAAATCCTAGCGTGGACGAAACGCGGAATATTCTGTGTAACTTAATTGACATATATATTTTATAACTTACTACCTAGCTCCACCTACGTAATGAGCAGTGTTGAAGTTTGTTCATAAATTAATACTTTCGTATATCAATATATGTGATTAAAAGAAATAGTCATCATATGTATATATATATATATATATATATATATATATATATATATATACATATATATGCATGTATACATATATATATATGCTTGTATATATATATATATATATATATATATATATATATATATATATATATATATATATCAACGCCTAAAATGATACTGAAAGCATCAGGGATGTACAAATGTATAAAATCTATAATCATTAAATAGAGTTCGATATATATGTATATATATATATATATATATATATATATGTCTATGCAGAGATTATACTACCTACAGATATTGTCGAAGTAGAATATAATAGTGTCGACATATCTATGTCTATAATTTATAAAAATAATACCATGATTAAAGTAAGAGAAACCATTACATCATGGTCAGATTGAGTGTTCGTAATAGATCCATAGATGCGTGTAATATTCCACAAAAAAACTTAAATGTCTGAAAAATGGAAGAAAGTATCGCAGTCATAATGCCTTATGAATGGGATTGGACACGTCCTTTCACAGTTAATTACGTACGCGTATCTATTTAATGCACAGGTAACCACAAAATTAACTTCGAGGCAACATATTGATATTTTAAGATTGATTTTAATTGGGATCCATGCCTGTTATTCATGCTTTATTTTTTATACATTCCCATTGTAAGCGTAAACATAATTAGACACGTCTTTTTAATCAAACAGATGTGTATGAATTTTTAAATTACAGAAAGAAATACTGCTTTCGTAATATATATATATATATATATATATATATATATATATATATATATATATATATATATATATATATATATATATATATATATATATGCACGGAGCTACATAAGCTAGCTAGCATACATATAATCCAGACAAGAAAGGAAAACATTTTTCTTTCACTCCGTTTTACTCCTAGAACCTGAATTAGTTTATGAATTCAAATTGGTAGTACTAGCGTTTGGTTAAAATATTCCACATATCTTAACTGCCTATATTTGTACATCATTCTCCATGCGTATTTTTACATACGTCTCTCTCTTTCTTTTCTCTCTCTCTCTTTCTCTCTGTATATATATATATATATATATATATATATATATATATATATATATATATATATGTAATTCCTGGTTCATTCAATATCTATATAACCATATTTCTACATTACCAATTTAATTGAAATTTGCAGAAACTCTATTTTTAAAGTCAAGGAATGTTTGCATGCTATTAAAATAATTTAACATTGCGAATGATAAAAATATAAAATTATAAATTAAAATATTTTTCGTAACTGCGAGATTATGCGGCCTTTCATTTCCGGTGGAAATGAGCCTTTCACTTATTGAGATAAGTATTATTTGTATTAATTTTTTATGATGTTCATGCAGAGAGTGATCCGTGCTGAAATAATAACGTTATTATTTAAAAAAACATTCTTAACATGGAGAGGGGAGTGTGTTTTGTACCTATTCTGTACTTCAACTTTACAATTGAATAAAAAAACATATCGTAAAACTTTAATTGACCGTGGTAATACGATTTAAAAAAAAGCGCGGATCACTCTCTGCATTCTTTCCTTTTATTATTCTTAAAGAGTAAAACTTTTCTTATTCATGAAAAGAGTTAAGCCTACTAAAATATTAAATAAATGTTTGTACACGTGACTAATTATCAATAAATGGTTTTGTTACTTTAAAAAAAAATATTTATGAAAATGGTTAACATAAATAATATTTGTCAAAGTGCGAGAGTGCCGTAGTTGTACAACCATCATTCCCATACGTAATTTCTATACTTATTGGTTTTTGTAATTTTTTTTCACTGGGTTATTATTGATTGCACACTAATTAAACAAATTATTAAAAAATAAAATAAAAAAAGAAATCATTATTTCGACTTTTGAAAGTGGTGCTCACTTTTTAGTTACAACGTTCTGATAAATCAGTCACCCATTTTGTAACCAATAAAAACGCTGTATATCGCAACCATAGAAGCCTCTACCGCATTTGTAAGTCAGAAATATATTTGTGTCTCAAAGATAAAAATATATAGATTGAACATGACTTTTTTATTGTTTTTATGAAAATAAAGTTTCGAGTTTTTTTTTTGTTGTTTTTTTTACTTATTTAGTTAAAAGTCAGTTTGTGGGTGTTTTTTTGTTTTGTTTTTTTAAATAATTTGTTTTTATGAAAGGTGAGTTTGTTGGTGTTTCTTTACAATAATTTATCTGTTTTATGAAAGGTGAGTTGTTTTTTTTTTCAAAACTTTTGTTTCTTTTTAATTTTTTTTTTAGCATTATAAATTTCACTAACATGCTGGAGAAATGGTGGTGTTAATGCAGAGAGTGATCCGCGCTATTTTTTAAGTCGTATTTCCACGTTTAATTAAAGTTTTATGATATGTTTTTTTATTCAATTGTAAGGTTAAAGTACAGAATAGGTACAAAACACCTTCCCCTGCACATGTTAAGAATGGCTTTTAAAATAATAACATTATTATTTCAGCACGGATCACCCTCTGCATGAGTACCGAAATGTTTAAAACTTTGGTATTTTTTTTTAGATTAAGTCCACCTCCACAATTTTCCTTTAAATGACGACATTAAAAGATATAAAAACGTTATATTATGCATTGTATTCTTTGGCGGCCATCTTTTACGCGCACACGCGCCATAAACAAAGGCACGCGGGTAAAAAAGATGGCCGCCAAATATTACAATGCACAATACAACTTTTTATATCTTGATAACTACTTATATCTTCAAAATTTCAATGTGATTTTCAGCATAGTCGAAAACCATTACAAGTCATCATTTAAAAGAAAATTGAGGAGGTGGACCTAATCTAAAAATTTACCAATAATTTTCCATCCCGTACGCCTCCCGATACACTGCTTCGTCAACATGCAACCATTTTATATCTCTCGAAGACTCTTCCGTATTTAGAAAAAAAAAAATTGGTGACCGATTTACCAGACGTGGTAACTAAAAAGTGAGTACCTCTTTCAAATGTTGAAATGGTTTTTTTTTCAATTTTGTTTTATAATCTGGTTAGTATTCAATCAATAATGGTCCAGTGAAAAATTTCAAAAAAAACTATCAGTATAGAAATTCGCATGGGGGCGATGGGTGTATAACTCCGCCATGTAAGGAAATAAATAAAAATGTTACGTGCGCATGCGTTAGCCTTAAGTAGGGGGGACTAAGGGAACGAACATTAAATAATTCTGCGGGTCGCCATGGAACTCAACGCCCAACGAGTACCAAAATAGTGTTCATTATGAGTTGGTGATCACTTTTTCATGTAAATTTAACTAAATGAGCACTCATTCTGGCCACCTGAGGAAGGGGCATTTATTTTCGTGTTTATTGGCTTAAAGGTTTTTTGACAAGACAGTTTGGTACGCGAGTGCATATTTATCAGTTTTCGTTTATGCTCACGAGTCGCGTAAACAAAGGCTTCGTTTGTGAAATGGAAAATTGTTCCAGAATGCAGGGGTTATTACCATCCAAAAGAAATCACACAAAAAACTTTTTTAGCCAAGAAACACCCAGAAAAATAAAAATAAAAATATAGCATCCATTTTTTTGTATCGAATTTATTTGCTGTTTTTATTGAAAACTATTTTCCCCCGGATTTTTTATATAATTTTCCATTAAGGGCCGTGCGTCTCACGTTCGTATATAACAAACATTTTCTTATAGATTTCGGTGTGCTAAAAACGAATCTGCAAACCGTCTCCGTCGCAAAAAAAAACTTTTTATGAGATGAAGAAATTACTTTTTTCGAAAAGTAGGCGATCAATTTTCCATGTAAATTTAACTTTAAATTAATACCCACTTTCTAGCCACCTAAGAGAGGGGGGATTTTCCCCTGTTTATTAGCTAAACAGCTTTCGTTTATGCTCACGCATAGCGTAAAAGAAGGCTACCGCTGTGAAATGGGAAATAGTCCCAGAGTTCAGGGGTTATTACCAAGCAAAAGAAATAAAAAAAAACTTTTTAGCCAAGAAACACACAGAAAAATTCCCCTCTCTCAGGTGGCCAGAAAGTGGGTGCTTATTCTGTTAAATTTACATAGAAAATGGATCACCCACTTTTCGAAAAAGTAATTTCATGAATATCATGAAAACTTTCTTTTTGCTACGGAAACGGTTTGCAGATTCGTTTTTAGCACACCGAAATCTACAATAAAATATTTCGTTATATACGAACGTGAAACAAACTCACTTTCTTTCTTTTTTTTTTTTTTTACTGGGAACCAATTTCCCCTCGTCTTGCCCGAATTCGGCTAAAAGGAGTTATCAACAACGTCTCTGTCATCGCAGTCTATGCACCCACGCTAGACTCAGCCGACGCTATAAAGGATACCTTCTACAACGAATTACAAGCTACCGTCAACGGAACCCCCACCGGCGACATGCTTGTCATAGCAGGTGATTGGAATAGCAGAACTGGCAAGGCGGATGCTCAAACAAGATCTACGCTGGGCCCATTTGGCGTCGGGAATCGCTGTGCCAATGGCGAACGTATCATTAACTTCGCGATGAACAATCACCTCATAGTCTCCAATACGAGGTTTCAGCAGCCAAATCATCATCTGGTGACGTGCTACTCGAATGACGGTGTCACGGCGAACCAGATAGACTACATTTTGATACGAAAACGCTGAGTAAGCAATATGCGTGACTGCCGCGCTTACAGAGGTGCTGAAACAGGAAATACCCATGGATCGGATCATGTCCTTGTTAGAGCCAAGCTCACTATGGGATTGAACGCCAACAAACACGTTTCCCGTCAAAAACGTCTTGATATCACGAAGCTGAAAGTGGACGACACTGCGACTCAGTTTCGACTGGACCTACGCAAACGATTCAATGGTTTACAACCAGAAGAATCGGTGGAAGATATATGGAAAGCACTCAAAAAGGACGTCCCTGAAGCAGCGGCCAACACCGCGGGTTTCACAAAGCGTCATCAAAAGGACTGGATCTGAAGTCCAACGGTGAAATTGGGTGAGGAGGCTAAACGTGCCAGACTCAGCGGAGATGCCAACTATCGTCGCCTTCGCCGAGAAACAACGCACTCTGCCCGCAACGACCGCAATGTCTACTGGCACAATATCGCAACTGACATGGAACATGCGGCCTCGGAAGGGGACTTCCGCAAATTATATCAACTATTGAAGTCCAGCACACAGGCGAGGTCATCCGTGAGCGAATCCATCCACAACAGTGGAGGTGAAATCATTACTGAGCTAAATGCACGATGGAATCGGTGGCACGAGCACTTCCGTGAACTCCTGAACCACCAGCCTCCACCTAAAATACCAGGTCAAAACACCCCCACCGCTGCAGATCTCTACGATTGCTCGTCAGATACCCCCAGTCATGAAGAAATCAGAGCCGTCATTGGCAAGTTGAAGAATAACAAAGCTCCAGGCGAGGACGGTATCCCGGCTGAGGTCTACAAGACCGGAATCGATGAATTAACCCCTCGCCTACACCAGCTGATTTCTGGGATTTGGAATAGTGGGGAGATTCCCCAAGATTGGAGTGACGCCATCCTTCTTCCCTTTTTTAAGAAGGGTGACAAACGGACATGTAGTAACTACAGAGGCATCAGCCTTATAGATGTCGCTGCCAAAGTCTTCACTATCCTCATTCTGCGACGGTTTCAATACGAAAGGGACAGAAGGACTCGTCCTAACCAATGCGGATTCTGACCTGGCCGCGGATGCGTCGACCAAATATTCACACTGAGGCGAGCCTTGGAACAGCGCTGGTGCTACCAACAGTGTACAATCGTATGCTTTATCGACTTCGCTGCCGCTTTTGACTCGGTCGACCGCGGTACCCTGTGGAGAGTGATGGAAGCAGATGGTATCCCCCCGAAGCTACTCAACTGCATCAAGGCCTACTACCATCGGACTCGCACGCGTGTCCGCTGTTATGGCCAGGACTCCTCTTTCTTCAACGTCAGCAGTGGTGTCCGCCAGGGATGCACGCTCTCGCCACCCTTTTCAATTACGCTATTAATTGGATCATGGAGCAGGCGCTGCCTCGATATCCTGGCGTCGTGGTGGGGCGTAATTTTCATCTCTCCGATTTGGACTACGCGGACGATATTGCGGTTCTCGGGGAGAGCTACAGAGACATACAGACGGTGCTGAACCGAATCCAGGAGAAGGCAGCTGCCATCGGCATGAGAATCAACGCCAGCAAGACGAAGATTCTATCGGCTGGCATCCCCCAAGCAGAAAGGTCCTCCGTCACTCTCAACGGGGAAACCCTCAAGGAGACGGATAGCTTCAAATACCTGGGCTGCACGTTCATTGATACCGGTCAAGGCATGAATGAGATTGAAGCGCGCATTAATGCTGCACGAGCTGCCTTTTGTCGACTCCAAAGGCGATTATGGTCACGGCCTGAAATACGTCTGAGGACAAAAATACGAATCTACCAGGCCCTCGTCCGCTCAATACTTTTGTATGGATGTGAGACCTGGCCCATACGGAAAGCGGATCTGCGACGCATAGAAGTTTTCGACCACTACAATCTCCGCCGCATTCTTCATGCCCGTCCCTTGGATTTCGTCGCCAACAAAGAAGTCCGGCGTCGCTGCAATCTCCAGGCAATTACTGACCTACTGCGGGCCCGACGCCTTCGATGGTTCGGCCATGCCTCTCGCTGTGATGTAGGGGTCTTTATCCACGAGGCTATCTCCCCACGTCCTCTACCCGGCTGGAAAAAACGTGTCGGTGGCCAGCTAAGAACGTGGCTCGGGACTATCAAAGCCGACGCTGAGCTTATTTCGGGCCCGCTCATCTATGGCCTGTCTCGTTGGAGACGTGACTGGCTATTGCTCACTCGGGATCTTGCCTCCGATCGCCGGGCTTGGGCCGCAGCGGTACGAGATGTGCATCTTCATGAAGCCGACTCAACTCCTCCAGGGTGAATGTCGTTTCAAGTACAAGTAGTAAGAACGTGAAACGGGCCTTAAAATAAGATAATACCGGATTTTTTTGAGCAGATTTGCCGTTTAGTTGTACAAATATCCTCAAACCAGGTAATCACTAAAAGGGACTCTTAAAAGTCGTCACTTGGATCGAGCAAAAGTTAAAACCTACCGATTATATGCCAGCCTATGTCATGATAATATATACTGAGTGAGTTCCTAACAGTATTTTATATAGTTTTTAATTTAAACTCATTTTCCGCAAATTTCCTCAAACTTAACGTGTTCGATACAATCTGCCGCCATTTGTATTTTTCAAATATAGCGATAAAAATTGAATGTTTTTGAACCGATTATATATTACATAAAAACACTAAACTCTGATCCAGTTAGGTAGAACATTTACTTTTCTTGCCTTTGATAACATTTATTTGTTATATATTTATTTTTGACACCTTTTTGTATCTGTGTTTAGTAATATAAACCCTTTTCATTTAATGTAACGTTTAGTCGGCTTGAAAAACGGAGTTTATGTGTGTATTTGAAAGCTACAAATGGTGGCGGACACTGTTGATTACTTTAAGTTAGAGTAAGTGAGTTAAAAGTAAAAAAAAACTATACAAAATACTGTCAGAAACCCACCGATTATGCCAGCCTATGTCATGGTAACATATATCTGTGGGGTTTCAGACACTGTTTTGTTTTCAACTTACTTTCCCAAACTTAACGTATTGAACAGAGTCCGCGACCATTTCTGTTTTTTGAGCCGATTAAAAATTTTACATTACATAAAAACACTAAACAATTATCCAGTTAAGTAGAAACGTAAATTACCATAACTTTGCTTTCATTTATTTGTTTTTGGTCAACATTTTCGAATATGTGTATAGTACCCCCCATCAACCAAATATTATTTATTAACTCACATTTTTGTATACAGAAAAAAAATTAGCGTTTCAACATTTTGCTACGTTCGGCTTCATGCACTGATTGTTGATCGAGTCCAAACCATGAATGATTGACAGCAACTCCCGAAGATCAAGATCAAACTCTGCGAAAGTACCATTTTATTTCATTTTCGCCTTCTTTTTCCCTTTTTGGAGTGGATTGCTGTACTAAGAATATAAGAAACATGCATTTTTCTCTTCTAATTAAATTTTTCCATTACACCAAATTTAGCCACTGCAACGCGTGGCAGGCTAGAGCTAGTATATATATATATATATATATATATATATATATATATATATATATATATATATATATATATATATATATATATATATGTAAATGAAACGTCTGGTTTGTTCAACATCAATAAACTGGAAAATCACAATGATTGTATCTTGCTTAACTGCGTTTTTAAATATTAAAAAGTAAAAAAAATATAACCATATTAAAAAAAACGTTTTTCGACGCCGTCAATTTCCGTTCCGATTTTAGCCGAGGATATTTGCGGGAAATACTCCCGGTTTCTTCAATTATTCTTATTCAGTGCCGTTCCTTATCGATAAATATACCATTTACACTGTTATGCTTTTCGTGGTTCAATTTTCCCCCTCCAAGTATTTTCACATTCTTTATATCTGTTTTAGAAGTAGACATCCATGCTTTCCTTTTTCTGTACATACTGTTTTTATAATTGAAAAAAAATCCGTAATTCAATTTTGCATTTCTTTAACATAAAGAAGTAACTGCACGTGCTTTTCTGTTACATCACTAAAATGGTTTCCATTGTTTTTGATTGTGTTTTTTTGGATTCCATTAAAATAAACTGATTTACTTTTTTTGTTTTATCCCAACTTTTCTTTGTCATTCTTTATGACTGTTTTTCTAGAAAACCTTAATGTTTACCAAAAAAAATATTTTCCATTCCTTATTTAAAAATTACAAAGTAAAAAATACACGAAGGAACTTCGGAATGACACGGATTCATCGCCTTTTTTATGTGAAAACCTCACGGTTTTTGTAATATTTAAAAGTAAAAACTATTACCATATTAAACAAACATTTTTTTAACAACGTTGCTCGCATTATTTTTTCCGCTTCGACATTTTTTGCATAAGTAATAGGTGTGACAAATAATAATCTGTACATTTTCTTGAAAATAAAAAACAAATTATGTACTTTCACCAAACAATTTACATTTTTCATAAAAAGCATTCACCTTTTCTTAAAATAAAAGAATTCTCCTTGCAAAGAGAAACGTTTATAACTATTTTCTATAAAAAAATTAAGTGTTCTTGGTACAAACTTTCATCTAAACACATGCCCCCCTAAATTCCACAATTCTCAATTTATTATACTTTTTTCTCTGTTATTACAAACTTAAGTTACCGGCCAAAAAGAAATAGGAAAGAAAATTTCACGTGAGGGTTCAATATTCAATAAATTTCTTATTCAATTTACTACAACGTTATAATTGAAAAATGAACCTCTACGTGAAAAGTTATAAAAAATATTTTAATTCTTTTTTCTTATAGTCTAAAATTTAATTGCAATCTCGCTTACGTCCGCCTTTCTTTCGTTCCGTTTTGATCGTTTTTTATAATTGTACACCTAAAAACGAATTTGGTCGAAAGATTAACATTCAACATTTGTACTTTATTCATTTTTGAAATGATTTAATTTTAAATGAAAAAATCTATTTGGCAATAATTTGATTTCGTGTTTCCAATAAGCAGAATATATTTGCTAGGACTCTGTATTAGACTCTGATCACTCATAACAATATTTAATTATTGAAGTTTTACATTTTGGTTAAATTTGTTAGTTTTCAATCGCTGAAAATCAACTCAAAAATTGCAAAAAAGACAAAATAAGGAAGAATGGTACTCTTCCAGAATTTGCCCTGAAAATCGACATATTTTATTGGCAAAATTAATGGGATTGTGACATAAATACTTTGTATATTTTCTTGAAAATAAAAAAAGTATCTGATTTCACCTAACAGTTTGCATTTTTCATAAAATACATTCACCTTTTCTTCTAATAAAAAATACTATTTGCAAAGAGAAACGTGTATGATAATTTTCTATGAGAAATGTAAGTTTTCTTGGATAAACTGTCACCTAACAATTTACGGTAAAAAATCATTTTTTTTATAAAACAATCACGAATAAAAAGTAACTATACAAAACAAAATGTAACTTTTCTGGAAAAATATAAATTCAATAAATTTGCAGTAGGTTTTTTTTTATTTTATATTAACTGTATTTCTACTTTTCCTTTTTTTGGTTTTGAAGTTCGTCTGCCTCTGTTACTTTTCTCGGCTTCTCCGATGACTGGCGGCCAAGGCCGAATCATAGTTGACGAACAATCCCGAGGATCTTGGTCAAGTGATGCGAGTGTACAGAAAATATATTGTACAGGTCTGCCGATAAAAAGGGCGCTTCTTCATTATTGTAGTGAATTCGGCCAGCTGAAAAATTGATATTTCATTTATAAAACAAAAACATACATGATGATCTCTAACATCGTTTGTGATTCACAACAATAACCAATGTAACATAACTAATTTTCGTGTCACAATTTTCAATGATTACGCGAAAAATCGATTGCGGTTATGTTTGTTTGGTCATGTGTCATGTGACGTAAACACGAAGGAAATAGCTAAAATGTCTAATTTCTTCGAAACTATTTCATTTAATCATTAATTTCTGCCACATCGTTTTTCGTACGTTTTGAATATTTTCATTATTGCGACATGGCAATTTGGTAGACACTCTTCGTTTCACTTGAAAATCAATATTTCGATTTGTTAATTAGCAACAATAAAGAAAAAGCATCAAAATGTTTACGCACATTCTCATTAATTATATTTTAAAGCAATATATTATATTTTCTTGGAATAAAACAAAATCAACAGTTTACCAGACTATTTTTTTTCTTTGAAACCTTATCCTACAACATTTTTACATTATTTTCACCTTTCTTTCTTTTTCTGAATTATCAATGTTCTCCAACTTCCTTTGTTGGTTTAGTTTTTAAACAGTTTTCCTTTCAATTCTTTCCATCGGTCTATCTTTGATAAAACACTAAACTTACATCCAAAAAGAAAATCGGCTACGTTTTTTTTTTCACTTTTCGAGATTTTCCAGTGCGTGTTCACATACATGTCTATAGTAAAATTTAACCCTCATGTTTTCCCTTCTGTCAACTATCAGGAAAAAACAGGCAGTGGACGTACATTGTATGATTTAAACGGATATACCATTTTAATTTAAAATATTGCGCTTCACAATTGGCTTGGCGTTTGCAATAACCGTTAACAGGATTGATGGGCAATTTTTATATTTGTGGGTTTACATCGACACCATAATGCCGTCTCATATAGACAAGTATATCCTACGTATACTACAATCGTAAAATCAGAGGATCTACATCTACACAGGAAAAGGTACACCTCAAATTATTGGGTATCCAACAATATTGTGAACATAAACATAAGACATATATTTTGTCTTTTTTCGGAGATTTTTTATATCAAAATAATTTTATAAAATTCTTGCAGCTTGGACTCACTCCTTCAAATCAACAAGTTCATTTATAAAAATGCCTAAAACTAAAGACTTGTCAATAGCCATTCGTCAAAAATAGATAAGCACAAAGAAAGAAAAGAGTATCTAATATTATCAAGGGAAATTAATTTACCACGTAGTACAATTGGAAACGTTGTTAAAATGTTTTAAAACCCTGGTGAAGCTCTTGCAAATCTTCCAAGATGTGGCCGAACAAGGAAATTAAACGAAACAAAATCAAGGTGGGTAAACAGAACGGTACAAAAAACCTATTTTTTAATTCGTGGTGAAATTCAAACTGACCACAGAGAAGCTGGGATAAATGTGAGCAAGCGTACAATCATTAGAGATCTAAATCGCGCAGGGTTTTTTTTTTTATCAAGGTACTCAATAAAAGTTCAAGTATTGAAACTTACACATGTCAGATCAAGGTTGAATTATGTTAAAAAATATGGGGAACAACCCCAAGAATTTTGGAACGAGGTAATCTGGTCAGACGAAACGAAAATCGAAATATTTGAAAGAAACACAACACATAAATGGCATAACAATGACACCGCCTATAACAAACAGAATACCATCAATGGTAGAATGAATGGGCGTATGTATAGGGCCATTTTCTAGAAAAACGTCCAGAAATCTGTTGCTGTGTTGGGACATAATAGCAGTTTCGTGTTTCAGCAGGAAAATTATCCCAAGCATACTACCAAACTAACCAAAGAATGGCTTAGAAATAACGGAATTGATGTTCCTATTTTGCATAGTCAGTCTCCAGATCTTAGGCACATTAGGAATTTGTAGAAAATATTGAGGATCAATGTTCACAAGAAGAATCCACAAAATATTCAACAGCTAGAACAGTTCTGCAAAGAAGAAAGGCGCAAAATACCTGCATATCTTTGCAAAAAGCATGTGTGCAACGATAGAAAGCAATTGAGAGATGTTGAACACAATAAAGGCTATGCAACCAAACATTAAATCAATGTATCCGATACTTTTGCGTTAGTTTATTTATATGTTTCCTTTAATATAATCTTTCTAAACTTTAATTTTGTAATTACTACACAAAATATTATTTAGCATGGTAATAGAAATATACTGACCGAATTTTAGGTAAAATCTTGAACCCTAATTAAAGTTAGGGAGAAAAATGTAATGTATCCTATACTTTTGTGTTGCACTCATATGCATGAATATATAAACATTTCTTTTCTTTTATATATATATATATATATATATATATATATATGCATATACATATATATATATGTATATATATATATATATAAAAGAAAAGAAAGGTTTATATATTCATGCATATGAGCTCCCATACAATCCTCCCATAATAGACACTAATATTTCGTCTTCAAGTTATCCTCCTTCCCAATCTTCCATCCGACATAGTTACTAATACAATATACCACCCGAGAATCCACTCCATCAACAATCATACAACAAGCAATAATAATAATAATAATAATAATAATAATAATAATAGTAATAATAATAATAATAATAATAATAATAATTCTCCTAACAGCAATCCTAACACTAACAAAAACATTATCCCATCTAAAACAGTCGGCGTACTATCATTGTCCCACCCTTTGTTGAAAAAAATTGAACAAAATTCAAACTATTTAACTAATACAAATTATCAAATTAATGTTAATATAAAACCTCAAGCTTTTAATAAGTTACATTCATATATCGGCGCTACTTCAACATTTATATAGAAAAGAATATCAAACGACATTTCTTCTTTTAACAACAATAATTATAATAATAACCAAGGAACTTCTCTAACCACTTAAATTTTTAAAAACATTGACTCTAATAATACCCCCTTCTCAATGAAATATACCATCATAAAAAAGTTATCTCTGATACTCCAGTTTCTGCACAGCCAAAGTTATAACTAAAATTACTTCCCCTCAAAGTACCAATATAATAAATTCTAAAAACAATCTGATCTCTTTCTGTAAGCATAAACCAAATTTAATTATGGTAATTTTGAAATTACATAGTTATTCCTTTAACCTTTAAGATATATAAATTTTTCTTTAGCATTATCGTTTTTCTACATATTTTTTTAATAATTTATAACTTAATAATACTTTATTTTAACTCTTTATTTCTTCTTTGCTTGGCTGTTTTTTATCTGCAATTTTCGTTTTAGTTTTAAATATTCCTATCTATCAAATATATCAATCTACCTACACATTTATATCCTGTATGTATAGTTACTTATATTTTACTATATGCATTTATTTACATACTTACTTGATTTATCCGAAATTGCAGATACCGGCCGTCCTCTCCCCTTATTTTTTGTATATATTTTATTTTGCTTTATTTATTTTTATTGTTTATTTTATTCATTTATTTTTCCATTTAGTGATTTTTAATAACTATTGCTGAAATTTTCTTAAGTAATAGCATGTACATTTCAGTTGACCTCTTATTTTGCCCTATATGTATCGCGCCTTTTAACGTCATCTTATCTGGGGCATTTGGAGATTTTCTTTTCTATTTTATATTTAATCCTATCACGATTTAATCTTTTCTCCTCCTCTTCTTCACTGGTTTTTACTTAATTACACTTCGTCTCGGCAGCCGTGTTAAACGTATATCTCATTTTTCTCTTATTAATATTATTGGATTTTCCCCATTTCCTTGTACATATTTGTGAATTATTCCACGGATTTCGTCCTTTTGGATTATTTTGGACCATCTTTTTCCAATTACGAGATGTCCTTGGATTTTACTTGTGCGAATGGAAATTTAATTAACTTTCTTGGATTTACATTTTTGGGTTTTACCGTCATCGGATACTTTACCTTTCACAAGACTATCCATTCACGTGAAATCACCTTTTTCGTCACCATATTCCCTCTGCTTCTCTTTTTGTTATCAAATAATATTGTTGACTTACTTGCAGTTTCATCAAATAATTTTGTATCCAAAATCCCATATCACATTTGGCTAATTCCTACCCTCTGATGAAAAGGAAAGCATTTCTTCGAAACTCTGCGGATAAAGCACTATCTACTTATTAGGTGCTTCCTTTTCAGATTAAATATGTTTTTGCTCTTTTTCAATATTAACTATCTGCCCTTATATATATATGATAATTTTGTAGCTTACTTTTAAGCTACAAAATTATTACAATATATATATATATATATATATATATATATGTGGGGGGGTCGTGCGTGTATATGTGGGCGTATGTACGTAAAGGTGCGGAAGGGTTTACATAAAGATTTTATGAAAGACTTTGTTTTAATCAAACGACACACAAGTAACTCGAATACATTAGGATAGTCCTATTCAGATGCATCATAACCTGATTAGCTATGCCTATTAGCCCTGCCGCCCTGTACTCCTGTTTCTATCATTCAAACTAAATAAAAGCAAGAGATCAGTCGAAAATTAGGTGCCTTCATAATAAGACGTTTTCGCTTCTCTCGAATGCCTTTTTGTATTTCTACGCTAGGACAGATAGTAAATAATTACAGAATAGGTATAAACATTTATATATGTTTCTTATGTATTTTTATACACACACACATATATATATACATATATAAATATGTATATATATATACATATATATATATACTTGTATGTAATATACTGAGTTCCTGTAATCAAGTAAATGTTTATATACCAATAAGTTTCAAGTCAAAAAGGGATGACGTAAAAAGTAAGCTACAAAATTATCATATTTATAATTGAGAATTAATATACTGTGTAAGCAAAATCAAGACTTGAAAAAAGGTGTTGATAGCAACAGGAGTTGTATTTCATTTTACGTTACAATTGTTTCCATGCAAGATCGACAATTTAAAACATTATGGCTTTTGAAATTTTTCACAAAACCAGCATTTCTTCTGACATTATGAATAAAATATATCTTGACAATAGAACATTGTTTAAAGGAAAAGAAAAAGAAAAGAAAAATTCCCTTAAAGGAAAATAGAAGCATGTGAAAAACATACACTCTGGAAGAAACCTCCGTGAAAAGTCATATATATATATATATATATATATATATATATATATATATATATATATATATATATATATGCGTGTGTGTATATATAAAATATAAAGCTGAATGTATGTGTGTGTGTTTGGTCACGAATAGCCTCCTATATGGTTTACTATTTAAAAAAATGATTACATATAGCTGTAGAAGGTGTATCGAGACAAAGGAATGGGTATGTTTGATTTGGCAGAACGGTGGTTCATTGAAATTATGGGGTATGTGTTCGCGCCTGGCCCACAAAGTATGGACTTAAAAATTTTAAAAATTAAAAAAACCGTTTACAAGTGTTTTTTTTATATAGATGTGCATAAGACTATTTGATATGTATGTTTTAATTTAAATAGGGATGGTATAATACAATTGTGGGGTTTGCTTTCGGACCTGACCTCCATAGAATGGAAATAGGTACACACTTTAATAAAGACCTTTCATATCTATTTGCATAAGTATACATTGATAATTATGTTTCAGTTTGAAGAAATATGGTATAATAAAATTATGGGGTGTTCGTTCGAACCTGCCCTCCATAGAATGGACCTATGTGACAGAGTTTAACACGGTTTTTAATATAGATCAACAGAATATTGTAATAAGTGTTTGAGTGTGAACAGGTATGGTATAATAAATTATGGTTTTTATCTATTTTATTTTTACTTTCATGATATGTTGCTTTCACTTTGATACCCCAAAATTCTACCCAAATTTACATCCCTTCCTTTTTATAACCTATCATAGTTTCATAAATCAGATTCCATTTACTGTAGGCTGTTTTTGAACCCAGTCAACGACGGATACTTTTGCTAGTATATATATATATATATATATATATATATATATATATATATATATATATATATATATATATTATTATTATTATTATGATGCAAGGTCCTATATGGGAAAACAGGGTGTTATGCTGAAAAAATGTTTCCTAAATGCGTGTTTACAATAATTATACAGATTTATATGTATGTATAAGGAAAATCGACAGATTTTAGCTTATCTTTTAATTTTAAAATTTTTTTACCATGTTTTCTTTTGTATTAAATATAACATTAAAACTGCCCACATATTATGAAATGAGGAACTAAGTAGACTACCAATCAAAAAGGAACACTTCACACACCACACAGGAAAAATCGAAATAAAAACATTTAGGGCTTCCTTTATGCACGGTTTACTATTTAATATTCAGTTGTTTTCTGATCTATTTAAAACCAACTATTGTTTTATGCTATGAAAAGTGAAGGAGAAAGTTCCCTCTTTCAAAGAAAAAAAGATATCTAGGTTTGGACATGTACCATTATTCCGTATCGATTTTTTTAATTATATAAGCCTCGGTTATATATATATATATATATATATATATATATATATATATATAAATATATATAAATA
This sequence comes from Euprymna scolopes, assembly GCF_053919585.1. NCBI lineage: Eukaryota > Metazoa > Mollusca > Cephalopoda > Sepiida > Sepiolidae > Euprymna > Euprymna scolopes. The sequence continues at coordinate 74,541,279 of NC_136489.1, read as the reverse complement.
TATATATATATATATATATATATATTACTAAGAGCTTCTATTTTCACTAAAAAAAGTTGAAATGTTAGAAGAAGAAAGCAATACCATATTTAATATTCAATACACTTTTTCCGAGTAATTCAATGACGCAACTCTATTTGCAATCTTCCCGCGTTATAAACATTGGGTCTAATTTTTGGAACTGCGGCGCTTTGCATATACATATATACCTAAGAAAATATAATTGCAGAAATTTTTTTTCTCATTTTTTTACACAGGCATCACCACATTATAAGGTCACGATTCCACTCAAGGATAAGTGTTAAAGAGTGCACAGTAGAAATTGGACAATATAGTAATCATTAGTAATGAAAATTAGGAATTTTTTTTTCAACTTATATGGAATGGCTCATCAAGAACTTATTTACGTTAGACTTGAAGACAACCATATTGTAGTCAGCAGGAAAGCAGGAAAACGGAAGACAATTCCATAGGCGTGCAGTGCAAAGAAAGACGATCTCTTCATGGAATCTACGTTTAGGTTAAGGCACAGATAAAGAGTTGGGGGGGGGAATTATTGACAGTGTTTTCAACTAGACGTGTTTTTCTTGTGAAAGTTTGGCGAGTGGGGACCATAGACTGAAGCTTAAAGACGTTCCATGAAAATAAAATAAAATACTTAAAAAAGTAAAGTAAAAAAAAAGTAAAGTAAAAAAAAAGTAAAGTAAAAAAAAAAGTAAAGTAAAAGTAAAATACTTTCCAAACTCGCAAAATCTCTTCTGTGAGAAAGAGGTTGCAGGGAAGAGCGAAAAGACATCACCTACAAGGCTACGAAGTCTATTTTGAACTCTATCAAGGCGGGACAAGTCATTTCTAGCAGCTCCTGCGCAGATGTGGCAATAGTTGTCCATCCTTGGACGTAGCTGGCTCTTATATATAGAGAGAATTGTACAAGCAGTGAGATATCTACTGGATCGATAGAAAGATCCCATCATTTTTCCAGCGGCTTTGGCAACAGATTTGATGTACGTGTTCCATTTAAGATCAGGAGTAATGGTCAAGCCCAGAAGCTTGTCAAAACGTGAGGCCTCCTGAATACGAGAGCCATTTCTTTCAATTGTTGCCAGAATGGGATCAGAATGTTGATGATGTAAAGAGAGAAGCTTGGTTTCAGATGCATTTAAAGTGACCAGCTACTCCTTTCTCCATTGTACCACGTGCTCAAGATAAAAGGGGAGAGAATCGGAGAGAACTTGGTCGTTTACTGTCTTAGATGTGCTACCATAAATTGTAGTTTCATCAGCATAAATATCGGCGAATGATGTAAGGATGTGATTTGGATGATCATTAATATAGATCAGGAAAAGAGTTGGGCCCATGATGGACCCCTGAGGGGCACCAGCATTAATTGTGAGCTTCTGAATTTCGCCCCTCAACTACTTCTCTTATGAACCTAAAATGTTAACATTTTCATAGGGTAGACAACCTGGATCAGCGTTTTAGAATACACCATGTGAATAGTTTTTTTTTTCAAATATAAAATACCTACAGGTAATATAAAATGATAGTGAATTGCTTTTGGATACAATTTATGTTTCACATAAAGAAGGGTTTATTATTGTTGTTATTTGCCTAATTGTAGTTACGTTACATGTGAAAATGAAACTTATTCTCCGTTGACTCTATGATTATAAAATGGGTCAAGCATTTGCTGATGGTAAAATACCTATTGCCAGTTTCATTGATAGTCTAGTATCTAGAATAAACTTGTTTAGATATACAATTGGCAATGCGTATTATTGTAGTAGGACCAGAAAAATCCAAAGAGATTGAATCTTAGAAATGCGGCTAAAACGAATCTGATAAATCAGGTTATACGTGTTAAGTTTTACATCATATAAACAAGCGATGGTTCACAGCATGCTAAACTGTAGGTATCATTTTATTAAAATCATTATTAAATTACTGTATTTTTAAATAGATGATTTCATTCTATGGTTATATAATGATATATTATACGTTATTTTTAATACTTATTCCATCCCCCCAAAAAGGCATACGCAAACAATTCGTTGCAACCTATAAAAATATTTTAGTAAAATTATCAATGTTTAAAGTTTGTATAAAAAGGTAATTTAAAAGGGGTTCTCTTTTATTTTACGTATATACTTTTCCGAACAGAATAAAAATCTGGTTATAAAAATGGTAGAATAGAGAATGGATACAAAGGAAGTACATATTTTGATGTGCCAACTCGAATTTCTATAATATTGTAGGCTTACATACGGCGATATCGTTACAATCTATTTTATAGTAATTTGAGGTTACACCCAATCACGTTTTCTTTTTAAAATAGAGCGGAATATTACATTCTGCTGGATATATTTTCTTTTATAACAAACTGTCATTCAAATAGAAAAAAATTAAAATACCGACTATTATTGGTTGAGTTTCAATGACTTGTGCCATACAAAATGGATTTTACATCTTAATTTTTTTATCCGACTCATAAAATATGGAAAAATTTTGCATTAGTTTTATAAAACATTGTTGCCAACAGTGTTCTTTTTGAATTGTGTTACGTTCTTATTGGCGTCAGTTTTCTTTTTTTGCGTTATGTTTTAATCAAATTATGATGTCACTTCAAATGCAGAGCACGACATACTTCATTTAGCCGCAATGGAGGAACGAGTTGCACTCATCGCTAATTGCAACGACCTGATTCTAAAAATACCATTCCTCAAAACGAAAAAAACCCCTAAATATGCTGCATCATGACACAACGTTTTGATTTAAAAAAAAAACTCCAAAAAAACTATGATGCGTATTCCTATGCAAATAATCTTTGCCGCATTTGTTCATCAAGTATTTCATACGTTATATTGTATTTTTACATGGATTTATACAATAATGAAATCATATCTAAAAGCAAAGTATAACACACACTTATTCCAGACACATGTGGTCATGGCGACCATATAAATTAGGTTATAAAATCGTTTCTTTATTAAACGTAATAGCATTTGATAAAATGCGTTTCTGTATGAAAAGTAATAGTTTCAACATATTCGTATTTATATATCAGTCTTACGTTTTCAATCGGTTTATCAACACTTATGGCAAAAACTGATTGAACCAATTGTAAATATTAAATTCCGCCGAATGTCTAAAACTAACTGCCTGTTTATATCTAAGTTAAGTATATTGTCTTGATTAGTAAGTTATTTATTTATATTATTGTAGAGTACTCTGCGGTAGTTTCGAGGGCAACATTTAGAAATGCTTTTATAAACAACATCGATGATTGTGGGAGCGAACATCAACTAAAACGCGTCACATATTTTATATGCTGTAGATGTAGGATTTTCGATAAGAGATTTCTGTCTGATGCATTTAAATAAGATTGAAGCACTAATAAATCCTTAAGTATATGTGACTGTTAAACAAGGACTGAACCTTTTGTCCATGATATACGTTTTAACTATGTAATTTGAGGTGTTAAGAACATATATAAAAACAGCAAATGAAAATATTTGTTTAGTCCGAAATATAACGTAATTAGGTTTTACTTAATAATGTTATAACTTGTTTTCGAACATTATCAGTATTTGAAGTAAAAAAAAAAATTTCCAAACATATAAAGATAATTATTCTTTTAGAATATTACAAAGTTGTCAGATGAGATCTCAAATTGGTAGTGTCGTTATCTGCCTCTTTGTTTGGAACTTTCAGATGTCCAAAGGTGTGTTCACGGCTAATCACAGAAGTTTTAGATAGATTAAATTAAGATAAAGTAAAGTATAATGATGCAGTTCTTACAGCAAAATTTGGTCATATTTTAAGTTATATATATATATATATATGCATATATATATATGTATATACATACATATATATATATATATATATATATATATATATATATATATATATATACTGGCAACGTTTGCCTGTGTTTCTCAGATAAATTAGTACGACTCTGATGTTTACAATCTAAAAAGCCACATGGAATCCGCAAACCACAATCAGGTCAAGACTTTGAGCTATTGACACATTTTTCTTACTATTTGTTCATATAAACCTGTGTGTAAAGCATTTTCTAAGAAGTTTGGGGGGATACCATTATGCTTTGATTGGAAATTATTATTTTAATGGCAGAAAATATTAAGGTTCGATAGTGTGGGGTATCTATATCGAAAAAGATTTACATAAAAAATCCTCGACATTTTCGAAAATTGGAGCTAAAATAATAAAATGAGCTGGGGTATGCAGGTGAATAGATGCCTTTTAATGTAAAGGCACATGATTTACGACCCGCAGATAAACAGAGACAAACAAACTGTCCCCACTGTTGCACATGTCGACAACATTAAAAGATTACAACACAGCATAAACGTATATATATATATATATATATATATATATATATATATATATATATATATTTATATATATATATATAAGAACTTATAGGTAAAGAAATGATGTTTTCAGGAATTATCATTTATTTTCGTCATGTCTGTATATTAAAAGAATAATGGTATTATTTTCTATTAATGAAATAATAGTATGCTTTATGAGCATGTTTGTATCTTTTCTTACAGTAATATTTTCTATTTTTCTTAATCCCTTACCCAATAGGAAATTTATATATTATATAGAAAAAGTTACAAATCAAATATTGATTTTCAATCATTCATTTTAAAAATTAGGCAATGATCACGATGATATAAATTATAATTCATCAAAGTATTGTTTAAAATTCGTTTTTATATAATATTCACAATGATTTTTATGTCTCAGTTTCTAAAGGCACAAAATTAATGGCATGTGAAGTATGGTCATATGGTGAGCATTAGTCTTTCAGATCATTTTTATTGTTTTGTTTTAATTTTCCATTTTTATTGGAATCGATCCAAAATTCCGAATATTCATTTCACTTCATAATAAACTTCGCGCCAACAATGGGCCTGTCACGCTCGAAAAAATAAATCTAAACAAAACTGAAATTATTACATTCAATAACACTAGAAAAGCAATACGCATTAACAACATGTCAATAACAGAAAAATATCCAAATGATAATTATAATTAGAACAAATCGAAAACTCTAGATTTAATTAATTTCACAAGGAAGAGACACATAGTAATCGTATAATTACACTAAATTAAAAGAAAAACGTATATGAGCTATACAATATAATTATTGGCCAAAAATAGAAATAATAAATCATAGAGAGGTTAACAAAACAAAGAATCTATACCTATTATTTTCCTGTTGAATATAATAATATTTTATTGTGCCCGTTGTTTTAAATTGAGTGCAGTCTGCATCATTGTTTTAGGTTCAGTTCTAAGTCATATTGTCTACTCTGCAAAAAATGTTTAATAACGAATATACACAACACCTGCTGATGTAGTACGAAGAGAACACTCCACCAGAGAAATGAACTTTGATAAAAACAGAATAAATACATTTTTACGTTTAATAAAACACATTAAAACAATAATGTAGCAACACACCAGGAAATATACCCTCTCATATTATAGATCGTATATTTAGAGAAGAAATAGTCTGATAATAAAATTGCACGTGCTCAATCATTATATGTGTCTTGTGATTACAAACAGACTAACAACAAAATAATTCATCTGAAATTTAAAAAATACCGGTAATCCACTTCATTAAATAAAGTGAAAATTAGTCCATGATTAATTTTATCCCGCACAAATAAAAAAGGGTATAGCTCATTATTATAACATTGTTCAAAAGGTTATAAGAAAAACAGACCACAGGAATTTAGTAGGAAAATGCATTAACAACAACCTACAAAAATAAGGAGTTTCGTCTAGCCGACGAGCAACCTTGGTTGGTTCACTACAACCTTAGAGCTTTCTCTCAGGCTATTTATTATTATTAATTCAAGGAGTGCTGCCGCAACCCTTGTAACTGTTTGCATTAAATTGTTTTGCAAAACATTCCATAATTTTTATACTATGTCTTCTCTGCACAGCACTTTCCAATAATACAACGACGAATAGCAGGAGAAATTTAACTATATCCAAATTCATTGATATTTAAAACATACTCTTCCGTCATTTTTACTAATTCGTGAATTTTGATTTTATTAGAATAAATAAGTATAATTATGATTTTATTCTTATGCATTTAAATAGAAACTTTCAAAAATGCATAATACAAAATATCAGTTTGAATGTTATTTCTGCAACGTTACAATCGGGGTTGCGTCCGACCTTCGCCATGCATGCTGGTCGCTATCTTGAAAAAGAAAGGAACAGAGTTACTGTCTCCATTTTCACACAAAGAAAACCATAGTGTAAAACAAACAAAAACAACTCTAGGAGTTGGAAACTATCTACAGAACCACAAGCTTTACTCATTTTTTTCCAAGATGGTGACCAGCATGCCTGACGAAGTTCGGGGGCTACACCGATCGAAAAGCTGCTCAAATAACACTTAAGATGAGAACAATAGTAAGATTTAACAAGTAATACAAGCAACCAATCCCTTATCTCAACAATTGAAAACTGTAATAATATATACGTTCTACAATTAACTAGCAGGATCCGTGTACCGGCTTTTTCCGGTGAGAGTATGACTAATGTAATGACGGATTCGATGCAACACTCGTCCTGAATACAAATATAACCACCTGTGTCAACCCTGGAAAATAGCGGGCACTGTTTTTGTTGGTTATAAGCTAGTAGTGTTAGTTTAAGGCGATTACTGAATGGTGTTGGCCTGTACTAGTACGCAATGTCTGCTTTTGCAACTGACACTCATCGGTGGGCATGTTTATTTGATGGCTCCGAAATACAATCATCTTTTTTCAACATTTTGCCATTGTTGATCACTGGCATCCAAATGGTTGCGTGTGGTGGACGATAGTTTTCACTGGCAGTTAGTACTGTTTTTAATCGGTCTGTTGTATTTGCTCGCATTTACTGTTAGATAGTGACTGCCTTTACAACTGTCATTGTCTGTTCCCGGCGTTCCATTTTTGCCATGACCAGTATCGGTCACCATTAAACTGCTCTCAAATGTAATGTTCTGTCTTCAATGGGGAGCACTGCTTTCGTTTGTGTGTTCAGTCAGTTACTTACGCTTGGTCATTGTCGGTCACTATCTACCATGGTCAATGTCAAAAACTGTGATATTTATGTAACTGTTAGAAATTGTTGAACACTCGAGGTAATAAATGTGGTTGACATACATGTTAAGGTGATTACTGTCACTAATGAGGAGTACCAGTCAGATAGAGGCAGTAGCTGGCACCGGTGGGCATAAGCTGATACTGGCAGTTTTAGTCGGTAGTAGCAGTATTAGGGTGAATAATTTGATATAAAAATATTTATTTAATGTAAAATGGATAGATTTTATTTAGAATCTCATTGTTTCTTGTGTTGTGCTATTTATCAATATATTTTAATAAATAAAGACCTCAAATATTGTTTATTAATTAAGATTTTGTTTAAAAATTAGTTTATTCACTACGATTATGAAATATATTTTTTACGATACTTAAGATTTTTTTAGACCGTGTTATTTTTTAAAATGTTTAATTTAGACTGTGTTATAGTTTCTTTTTACAAATTCATTAATAAACCACATCGCATACATCGTATGGCTAGATTTTAAACTCTTGTTTTCATAATGATTTCAATCTCCACGATTTTAATCTTTAAATTAAATATTCAAATACATTTAATCAGAAAAAATATAAAAATAAACTGTAATGTTTATTTAAAACTTCGTTGTTCTTGATTAGGGACGTATAATGTTAAAACTTAAATAAAAAAATGGCAAGATAGCGTATATAAAAGGAGATCCCATTAGAAAATATTCCATAACGTATGATTATTAAATGCACTTCAGGGTACTAGACATAATGAGGCTTGCGTTTTTCTTCAGAAATTAAACATAAATATAAAGTAAAACACACATCCTCTGTCTATTTTATTATTTGTTATATTTTTATCTTTTAGATTAGTTCATTTTTTTATGATTAAGCTTTTTAGATTTAATGTGAAAATGAAAAAATGTGTAATGTAAAGCATGTTAAAATCATTCTGCCTCCAAGGAAGGAGGTATTCTGCATCGAAATCAAAATTACCTCAGTCCATAAAGATATTTTTAAATTCTAATAATGTAACTGATGGTGCCATTTTGTAACAATGGAATTGAGGAAATAATTAGTGTGGTATAATAATAGATACTAAACATTACCTATAGAATAACGGCTAAGGTCAAGGCTGAAAAAAGCATACGGGTGTGCGTATATACTGCAATATATATTGCAATACGTTTAAAACAAACTTTATCCATATAAATCTTGTTTTTGTTCTGTAATTAAACATATTAATAAACAAATGCAGACACCCTCTGGTAATCGTTGATTAATTAAGTTTTCTTAAAGAAATTTATTGTCTTCTACAACGATGTGTTAAGTACCTATCGAAATGTAAAAACATTTTGATGAAAGTGCACAGTATTATGACTTTTCTTGAAGTAAGAAATGCGAGACCCCCGCTAAGCGACAACGATCTTGAAATCCAAACGGAGTAACATAACGCTACATTACAGCATGACATCATCATCCTGAAAGGAAATATATATTATTGATGCTGATGGTGTCGATGCGAGCCCGTTGATGTGAGACTTCATGGAAAAATTGTTCAGCGGTAAGACAAGAATGTGTAAAAACATATGTGATGCTAATTAGCGAAGCAGTAGAAATCCGTACTCTGTTTTTTTATCATTCTGCGATACGAGTAGCATTCTTGATTTTTAATGAAGTTGATACCCTTTGTAACCGTTATGAAATAGTCAAAGATCGAGAGAGTAATTGATAAACGGAATGTCAGCAAACAATTAATGCAATCGCTGGAAAATCAGGTGGCGATTGAAAAGGGGCCGATCATTATTTCTATCGAAAAGGTGTGGACATTTTAAGAGGAAAAAACTAACGAATAATATGAGCCAATCTCGGTCGTTGTTCGGAAGGTATTACATAAAATATAAGCTTCGTTATGAGGAGAAAATAATTAGGGGGCAAGTATTGTGCCACTAACTCTATATGTGATTTTTTGCTAAAGTGAATTTGGATGTAATTTATATAGGAAGAAAATATATTGAATTAAAGCGAAACGTCGTATCCGGAAAAATATCTTGCCTTACCAAAAAAAAAAAAAAAACACTCGACTTCTATATCTACTATCATCAATTTTCCCTACTATATATCTGTGCCAAATTACAAACGCATGTTACATGAGCAAAACTTATTTCCTTAAGGGTCCGCATGTGGAACATTCTTCGGTCGATTACAACATTTTAGCCTTTAAGTTCAATGCAAAAATGTTCGTGTTTGGCCATTCCCTTGAAAATTCAAGTTTTATCTAATCGCCACCATTCACAATTACGAAACTACCAGCTTACATTAAGCAATCCTTATGTTTGAGTGGCTTTTGTTTAGTGATAATTAGTGACTTGTAAAAACAATAAAACATGCGCCAGATATAGTGGGCATGTATTGTTTTTTTTATATAGTGCATGCGTTTTACAAGCAATATTGTATTTTTTGTAGATTTGAAAAACTCGTAATCATTTTATTTATAGAGAACGTATATGATATATATTTATATGGGTATATCTTAATGTACTTTTGTTTAAATGAAATACTTTACAAACGTTTGTCAGTATTGAATCCTGTATTGAGAGAATTTAAGGAATAGAACTTGTTATTATTGAAATATGAATAAATAAAATCACTCAGAATCACACATACCAATATACCCGTAGCTACACATGATTGTGTAATGTTAGATATTTATATATTTATGATGTATGTTCATATTATACACACCTTTTTTTACATGGATTTCACCACTTATCAAGGTCAAATGGGCACTCGGGGATAAGGGTTATTGTGTGTACAGTAATCAAAGGGAAAGTGTAGCAATAGTGTATGAGAATTGGTAAGGTGTCATTACTTAGGGGTGGGCGATTCATCAGGGCTTTTTTGTGTTGGACTTGAAGACATCCAGGTTGAAGTCGGGAGGGAAACAGGCAAGCGGAACAGAGTTGCACAGGCGTGCAGTTCTAAGAAAGAAGCTTTGATCATGGAATCTACGTTTTGACTAAGGCACAGATAGGGAGTGGAGAAAATTATTGACGGTGGTCTCAGCTAGTCGGGTGATTTTTGAAAAAGATAATAAACATAAATACACAGATGAAGTCTTACGAAATATGCAACAATAATACTAACTTGATTATCGGAAGAAAATATTTTATTATTAGTACATTAAATCTTTAACAACATTTAACAGCACACTAAAACAACAACTCACTACACATATCATATAAGAATATCTATTTTCAATTATTTTGGAAAATGCCATTGCAAAATGTCAATGAACAAAATTGTTAGATTATAATAAATATGCATATATGTATATATATATATATATATATATATATATATATATATATACATACATATATATATACATATATATTTGTGTGTATGTGTATATGTGTGTTTATTTGGAGCTCACAAATTGATTTTGGCGTATGGTAAATGCATACAGATATCTCACGTCTCAATTAGCTTCTCCCAGTAACACTATTCCAACATGCACGCCATGTGTTCTGCTACGCTTTCGGGGCTCTACTGAATAGCGAGTGTTCAGCGCCAGAAAACTAGATCCTTAACATGCTTGTGGGATAAAGTTTTGGACACAAGGTAAAGTGTGAGGTAACTATGAAAAAACTCCAGAGAACCTTATGTCCTAATGCCTGCCGCATTCCTGACCCACCAGCAAGTCAACTATGCTCTGCTGTTCGGTAACGTACGTCCCAATTATAGACAAATGACATTGGGGGTGGCGGAGCTCATAGAAGCAGTGATGAAGGCAATCCTTCTGTTATGCATGGGTTATATTCGCGTGTTCATGTAAGTGAGATAGAGATAGGGTGAATATAAAGAGGGACAGAACAGAAATTTTCAATGACACAATGGCATGCGTTTCTTTCTGTGTGTCTGCGTTTGCACTGCATGTGTGAAAAATATATTAAAACAATGAACATTATTTATGAGTTGCCTTTGAAAAGGCCACATCCAAACAATTTTCCTTTTGCTCAATTTGTGTGTGTGTGTGTGTATATAAAATTTTTCTCGTCTCGTGTGAAATATCTTAACATAAACAATCTTATTTTTTTATGAACGAATTGTTCATGGTGTGTTTTGAACCGACCCGTATATATCTTTATCTATTAATTACGACATTTTTTCTTGTATACTTTTTCCATTGTGTATGTGTGTGCGTTCTTCTTCTTTTTTTTATTTCGTCTAGTATTTCTCCGTGGTTTATTTATAATGGGCCCTAAAACCTTGTGTTTTTTTGTGGTTTATTTAATGGACTTTAAACGTTGCCCCCCCCCGTGATAACCGAACTTCTTATTTTTCCACACCCACCCTTGTATGAGTGGACTGGTGCACGAGCGCCAAATTAAACGTATGTTATGTACTGGGTTATATATATATGTATATATATATATATATATATATATATATATATAAGGGATGAGGTGTGTTATATATTCGTTGTTGTTCGTATTTGTCTTAGAGTGTTCATATTAGTGCGATAAAGACAGTGTACATTTTAAAGGAGAGAAGGTCACATGTAATAGGAACGAAGAATATGTGGCCACATCAATTACCGGTAATCTTGAAATGGCTTCTCACCGGGTTATTGTTGCAGTGGCTTAGAGAGTGGTATTCGTGTCGTACACGTGCTTTTCACGAGGGGATAATGATGCACAGATGTTTCTTGGGATCTCTCTTTTTATCTTTTTATTTTTTATATCTTTTTTTATCTGTTGTTCATAGTTACTGCAAGTTCTATGTTAATGGAGGAGTAGCACCGTATGCAGATTTGTCCAGTTGGAGTGTACAGTCACAAATCTGCAGATACACGAGAGGAACCCTGTCTTAACATCGTTGTTGTGCCTTCACATGACAGAGGTAAATCTGGTCAGGATTCCTGTTACTGAGCTTTCTTGTTTAGGGATACCACTGCCCACCTAGTGTCTTTGGAAAGTGCTAGAAAAGGTACAGCAGAAATTGTCTGTCATACTGCCAGTGGTTAGTTTCCTGTTGAAAAAGATGGTTCATGTAAGCAAGGAAGAAAACAAAATTTATCTTCAAATATGTGTAAAACTCAATTTAGACTGTTGGAATGCACACGCGCCTCATGATAAGATGTCATCAAAATGTCGAAAGCACAGGACGGCGCTTTTCACTGCCGAACTATAGATAAATAATATAGATATTGCTGTTTTATCAGAAACCCGTCTCTCGGAAGAAAGTCAAATGACAGATGTATTATCAGGATACACTGTTTAGGGGATTAGTAAAACGGAGGCTGTCAGTAGAGATGGCGAGTTCGGCTTTGTAATAAAAATATCCTTGGTGCATACTGTTAAATTTCCTTCCATTACTGCACCATGAACCTTCGTGTTCCTCCTTTACACATCAGAATCATCACCATTTTTAGTATATGCACCAACCCTTCAAGCGAATTAAGAGGATATATTGTGTTTCTACAAGTCTCTACGCTCCGTTGTTGCATCTACACAAGTTTATGAAAGATGTTATTCCTGGTGATTTACATACTGATGTGAGACTGTTCTTAGCCGCTACAATATCAATACCATGGCTACTAATAGGGTTAAGCTACGAGAGCTTTGTTTAGACTTGAATCTAGCTATCTGTAACACTTTTTCACCGGAATCTGAAGCACTAAACTAATTGGACACATCCACTTTCAAAGTGGCTGAGAGCAAAATCTAGTCTACAGATCCGCAAGAAAGTTCGTCATAGTGGCGTTTATTTGCGTCACCGTATTTATTTTGCAAGGTCAAATTGTCTCAATTTCAAAAAAGGTATGGTAGAAAAGAACGATAATCTTTCACTTAGTTTCACATGGGTGCATTTCAAGACTCATCTTTATTCTGCTGGTTCGGAAGTTTTTGGTTTCAAAAGGAAAGAACAACGGGGACTAGTTCGATGAGAACAATAGGAAAATTAATTGCTGAGGAATAAACAGGCGGTTTATGTATCATTACTTCGAAAAAATTATTTGGATCATGCAACTATTTTGCGACAATGCAAAGAATTCAAAGCCGCATTGAGACCTGAGCTAAGAAACACGAAAAACTAATAGTGGATGAAAATAACAGATCAGATTGAAAAGGCGTTTGATACAAATAATTCGAAGAAATTGTCTTCGCGCGTTCACTTAGTATTTAGTCCACCTTCCTCTTAACTATCTCTCCAGTGTTGAAAGATGGTTCTTTTGTATGGACGATCCAGAGAATATTTTGAAACGATACCAGGGGCACTTTATTAATACGTTTAAAATTCCTTCAGCAGTTAATGCTGATGCAATTGATAACTTACCACAGTTTGATGTATTCAGAATGGATCGTTTACCTAGTTTAGAGTATGTGCAATTGGCTAATACTAAAGTCAGCCGTGGCAAGGCACCTGCTTTGGATGGTTTTCTGGTTGAACATCTTAAGACTGAATGTGTGAATATTGCTGATGCAATCCTTTGTTTTGTTTTGGAGATTTACAGAATTGGAGTGGTAGTGTCTTGGTGACTTTGTTTAAAGGAAAGAGACGCAAGACACTTTGTGACACTTACCGCGCGATTCACACTGAAGAGAGCTGATAGGAAATTCCTCGCAAGATTCTACAAACAGAGTTTTGGATGATGTTTGCCCAAATGCTATTCTAGAGTCACAAAATGGCTTTAGGTGTGGTAGAGGGACTATGGATGTGTATTTCTTTTGGAGGGGGCAGTCCAGGAGAGATTCATTGACTAGCAGATACTGCTGTATCACTTATTTGTGTATCTGATCAAAGCATTTGACAACGTCAACAGATATGTTTTCTGGTTGATCGTTAAGAGAGTAAGGTGCTACTTAACCCTTGTTAGAATATTCAAGGAAATTTACAAGAAACATGAAACTAGGATCTACTGTATGCAGATGCTGATGTTTCGTGTTGCATGATGTAGCGTATAATAGATCGCTTTGCTTACTCCTGCACTACCTTTCGCCTGATGATCGCAATGTCTAAAACAAAGATTATGTTCACTCCTGCACCGACGATGAGCTAGTCATACTTTATGCCGAACATCATGGCCTATGGTTCTAAGCTAGGGAAGTCAATTAGTTTTCTACTTTGGTAGTACTGTCACGAATATGATTTAAGTATAAAGGACGTGTGTTAACCATACTATTGCATGCATCGGAAATATTGTCATTGCATCAAACACACACAAAATAGCTTGAAGAAATTCACCCAAAAATGATTGAGATGTATCTGATACATAAAGTGGCAAGCACAAGTACCCGACACTGAGTTCCCTGTGAGTGCAAGTTACTGTAGTTGTGAGCGTTTTATAATCAGATTTCACGCGCGTTGAGTGGGCCACGTATTTCGATTGAAAGATTGCAGGCTGGGGAGCTGAGAAATAGCAAGCGCCTTTAACATAAGATGAGGGAGCAATTCAGCGACAGTACAAAGAAGTATTTGAAATTCCCGTAACTCAATATCGACACGTGGGAAGAACTTACTCTGCCAATGCTGAAGTAGCGAATGCTTTACGTGAGATTTGTGATCCTCTAGGGAAAGAAAGCAGGCCCACAACAATCTAAACAAGAGCGTCGATAATGGTTAATTGATGGTCTAAACTATTACACACAGAGCTAGAATTCGTCTGAACCAGTGCTTTTTTCAAAAGCTTGCTACCTCAACCACATCAATGCACAACACTACTGTTCAAGTCAACATTGTCCTTCAAACAAAACGAGTTTTTTTTAATATGCACTAAGCGTACTGTGGTTTGAGAAAACATATAGTTTTCAGATAAATATCATTCCGTTTTCATAGTAAGTCAATTAAGTGAAAATTGTTCAATGTGTATGTCCCGTCTGTTTCAAGATGTGCAAATCTGCAGAGTCATCTAAGATGGCAAGCACGACAAGATGAGTAGAACTCAATATGACAATGAGCATCTGAAAAGATACCTCAATTAATATGAGTATATAAACGCATATGCTTACATACTGAGCTATAATAATTTGTAAAATATTTACTACTATCAAATATAATTCATTTTGATTTCTATTTCATACGTTTCACAAGCGGACTAATAAAATTTACACAATACGGAAATGTATGGAAATATATATCATTTTTAGCGATCAAATAATGTCTAATTGAATTGATGTTTTACACACTTCTATTAATATTTCTTTACGTATATATATATATATATATATATATATACATATATATATAAATATATAAATATATATATATATATATGGATGTCTGTATATAAATGTTAGCTCATATACGATTTATTAATCAATGCTTTATTATTTTTTCAAGCATTTCTATGCATTTCTTACAGTTTGCGTTTTGATAATTTTTAAATGTGTAAGTTATTTTCAATTCAAATAAAAGCTGACTTTGGACATAAATGCAATAACCACGTATTGTAATTAATGCGAATACACAACATTATAAATGCGGTGAGTGACAGTAATCTATGTTATCAATGTTCATTCCATACCCTGGAAAAATGATGTAAGTGATTTTATTTATTCAGTTCTCTTATATATAAGCAAACTTTTTAAGTAACTGTGTATATTAGGTCAGTTCATTTAATTGATATGGGCGGCTATTAGCACGCGGGCATATAGAATCTCGAAATTTCTCTTCTACAGTAAATCACATAATATATATACATATATATATATATATATATATATATATATATATATATATACTAGCAGAAGTACCCGACGTTGACTGGGTTAAAAACAGCCTACAGAAAATGGACTGTGATTGATGAAATATGATAGGTTATGAAAAGAGGGGGATTGTAAAGAGATAGGTTTTGATACTCAAAAATTTTATCCTAAGCAAAATATGATGAAAGTCGAGACAATTCCCGCGAAAAAAAAAAAATTATATCAACTTTGTTTCCATTTATAGCCAGGAGTGACCAACAAAATTATGTTTCATTACAAAGAGAAAATGTTAGATACATAATAATATAAATATACAAGAAATAAATGTTACTATAGCCAATAAAACTTACTTTTATGGTAGAAAAGTTCATTGGTTTGTATTTTTAAGTAGTTTGTATTTTTTTTTTTAATTCACGAACCGGTTTTAAAAAAATAAAATGGCAGCGACTTTGAAATGGAGAGCCCCGTTTTCAATTTGAAGGAGGGACACCTGAGCAGTCTCTGTTAACAATTTAAGAAAGTTCCCTCAACGTAAGGTATATTTATAAACATATTTGAATGTTTTCCGTTATTCTGTGCTAGAGGAATATTCGACTATGGCATGTGTAGTCTATATAAAAATTCATTTAAGTAGTTATCACTTCAAATTTCGTTTTGATTCCGGTTCGCTGAAATTATTTCAAGTAAAGAGCATAAAAACAATTTCAAAACAACAAAAAAAGGAACTGAACTTTTATTGACTATGGTAACATTTATTTCTTGTATATTTATTTTTTCGGGTAGTCGTTTGTTGGCGTTTATGTTAAACACTCTTACTAAATAATATCGACGAAATATCGACAAACAAAGAAAAAAAACAATTTTGAAAAATAATGAAGCTTTACTTACTTTAGTAAAATAATCCGAAACAGCAAAATGAGATATTAAAAAAGTAAACACGTAATTGCTTTAGTTTTTTTTAAGCAAAGATTGACATAAATATGAATAATAAGAAAATGGAGCCATTTCCAAGCAGACCAGATTCGTTTCAGTTTTACAGTATCGAACGGTATAGTATTTCGGCGTCAGATTTAGGGTTGCACTATTGTAACGTAAAGAACATGTAGAAAGGGTTGTAATCGACTTAAGTCCCTCTAGTATACTGACAAAAAAAGCTTAAACAATATATAAATGAAAGAAAAAAGGTTATGTAAATGCTTTTACAAATCCACGTACTCACGTGAGCATGATTTTTCCTTCCTTTGACACTATACCAAGTAACGTTCTATTTTTTTATTATTTGTCTATTTATCTATGTTCAAAAGAGTGACACGTGCAAGTGGAGAAGGAAAAAACAGAGTTATGCAAAATTCGTGTCGGGAATTGTCTAAAGTTCCGACATTTTTTTTTTTTGCCTTTCACTTTAATAAGAACGTTAATTTATGAGGTGAATTTATTCGACGCAATATGATTCAACTAAAAAAATAAATAAAAGCTAACGTGAATTAAGATTAAAATGAAGCCGTTCTTGTGGATCCTCGCCCCTTTTTTAAAAAACCTTGTTTTACTTTTTGACATATTTACAGTCTATGGAGGTCAGGCGCGAACGAGCACCCAATAATTTTATTATACCATACCTTTTCAAACTGAAACATAATTATCAAAGTCTACTTACGCAAATAGATATGAAAAGTTTTTGTTAAAGTTTGTGCCATATTGCCATGGAATACATGCGCGAACGCAGACCCCACAATTTTATTATACCATCCCTTTTTAAGTTGAGACATACTTATCAAAGTATTCCTATGTACATCTATATCAAAAACCCTTGTAAACGTTTTTTTTAATATTTTTCCACACTGTGGAGGCAAGGCACGAACGCAGACCCCACAATTTTTATGAACCACTGTTCTGCCATATCAAACATACCTATTCCTGATCCTCAATACATCTATCATTATATGTAATCAGTTTTTTTAAGTCAGCCTATTCGTGACCAGACACACACACACACACACATACATACACACACACGGACAGACGTCCAGCTTTATATTATAAATTATTGTAAACGGTTTTTTTTCATATTTTTCCACACTTTGGAGGCAAGGCACGAACGCAGACCCCACAATTTTTATGAACCACTGTTCTGCCAGATCAAACATACCTATTCCTTATCCTCAATACATCTATCATTATATGTAATCCGTTTTTTTAAGTCAGCCTATTCGTGACCAGACACACACACACACATACATACACACACACACGGACATACGCCCAGCTTTATATTATATATATATATATATATATATATATATATATATAGTGACCGCTAAATTTGTCTGTAAGATCTACCAACAATGAGGTAATTTTACAATCATTGTAAAATTTAACCGATTAACAAGTAAAGAATGCCCTTTATATGGTGTAATTATTTTTCATATTAGTTGTATAAAATATTTTGGTTACTTCATGCACCTTTCCATATTTGTCTTTTGTTCGACTCTTTAACATCCAAGCGATCCACTAAGCACACGCTCATTTTGTGGTAGGAATGTAAAAGAGTGTAGAAAACAACAAAAACATAAATAAATAAATCACAGGGTTGCTACGATATCGAAAATTGAATTCCGAAATTTGTATGAGTTTAATATTTTTTATCTATTACGTTTAAACTGTGAGATACATTCAATACGTTATAAATAATTATTATCTTTCAGGTAAGGATAAAAAATATTTTTTATGCAAACGCTTAAATACGCGTACTTTTAAATCTTTAAAACTAAAATATTTTGTTTTGTTTCAGAATGTGTAATCTTTCTATGCACCAGATTGCTTTACAAAATCGTACAAAAGAATAACAAAATACGCGGTGTGAAAGTTATAAGAATTTACTTTATCTGCGTATCACGTTTTTTGTAATATTGTAGCGCGTTACGTTTTACAAAAATGTTATCTCCTTTTTTGAAAATAAACTTTTACTATGAAGACATAGTTTTCAGTAGAATATGGTTATGATATTCAGACATGTTTCACCCCATAATAGGGTCACGTAAAACAGCCCTTTTAAGGACCACCAAGTTCTATTGGAAGTATTTGTACGCTTGATCTATCCGATGAAAAATTGGGGAAAAGACATTATATATAGTTTATGGGAAAAGAGTGTTGCTCATTAATAAGAAAATAAGAAAGTAAAAATGATTTAAATCATGAAATTAAAAACTGATTAAGAGTGATGTTTAAACTGAGAAATATAATATTAAAAATTTATGGTTGATGTGAAAATAGAAAATAACACCAGTTTTTCTGTACATTTATCAAGTATTAGGAAGAATTTAAACTTAATTGATCAATTATTATGTAGAAAAATATAAAGCTAAAATATCATAGTCCACCATAAATTGCGCTATAATTACAATGTAATTCAATTATGTAAATGAAATGTATTTCCCTGTCTTGTAACATTAAAATTCATAAATAGGATTAAATAAATATTTAGACGCGACTGGGTTCCGATGCCTAAAATAAAAGATGGCGGCGGTTAGCACATGGTTCTTAAAATGTACGAGATCGTTCTAAATAATAGAATTTCTAGAATTCATTTAAATATAATGTAATTACAATCTAATATATTTTGCATATTATTATATCCAATTATAGTAAATTTTATTTAGGCCAAAACAGTTAGTTTAAGAGATTTTTAAACTTTTAAAAAAATATATATTTTATTGACGTTCTGCGGAAACTAGGTACAAACCAGTTTTTTTTTAATTAAAAATGAAAATTCTTTTAAAAATTATGGAAATATATTATATTAATCTGCTTTGAACGGTATAAACTTCAAGGGTTTCTTTTTCAGATGATATCAAATGTTCTTCAGAAATAACAAATTTTAGTAGATGTTAGGAAGTTTTAGAAAAAACAGTTTCCGATCGATTGGCGTCAGAATATATATATATATATATATATATATATTATATATATATATATATATATATATATATATATATATATTTTGCAAAAAAAAATACTCTCTTTCTATAGATATTAACTGTAGCGTCTTTAAATCAAAATACGCTAACGGAAACAATTTACTGCACGAGCGTCGCCCTTTTAAAATTCATCATTCAATAAAATAAAAAAGATATAGCAAACATCTAAATGACTACTTTAAATACAGTTCCTGATTTCAAAAAAAGAAAAACCAAAAGGTAATTATATATCTATATATTTTTAAATCAAATTTATTATGTAAATTCAAAAAAATATATATTTTTTCTACTCATTTCTATCTCTAACCTATACCAATTTTCTTATTAATTTTCTTATTAATTTTAAATCCAAACCTTTTACTTCAATTTTTCAGATTCATCTGCCTTACTTTTACTGCTAGGTTTATTTTTGGTGTCTTTTCAATTCAATAGAAATCCTCGTAAATTTGCTGATGAGGAGACCGTGCTTAACAAAAAAACTATGTATAATTGTTCTACGCGACTTCATGTATACCACAAATAAAAAGCACGGATTTCCGAAACGATCGTACAGATAATTGACTTTGTTGTTGTTCCTTCTTATGAAACTGATTTTTAATTTAATTAAATTTTGATTTTTAAATTTTAAAATTTTTTTAAATTTTTAAATTATAAATCACATTACTTAATATTGAATTAGCTCTAGGACATTTAACTATCGAGCTTATTATATATCTAAATTACAACGAGCATTTCCTGTATTTTAATTAAACTAGTAATTTCACTATTACATTAAAATACACTTAGCTCTTTAGACTATTATTCTAATCTCCTTTAAATTTATATATATATATATATATATATATATAGTTATAGGTAATATACTGAGTTCTTGTAATTCAGTAACTACAGCAAAGGTAAATGTTTCTCACATGCTTTTCCTGTTAAGAGAATTGTTCATTTGTTTCCTTTCTCTGCAAACATGCTCTTTTTCAAAAGTGTGTTTATTCATAAAGTCTGAAGAAATGCTGGTTTTGGAAAATTTTTTAACGATATAATGTTTGAAATTTTTAGACTGGATATGGAAACAATTTAACGTAAAATGAAATACACTTTATATTGCCAGCAGCACCCTTTTATAAGTCTTGATTTTGCTTTCCCAGTATATATATATATATATATATATATATACATATATATATATATATATATATGTTAATGAACGCCAATGAATCGGGAAGACTTTACAAATAAATGAATTTTTGAGAAAATAGATTTTAACAACGTTGTCATACATGAATAGAATATGTATTCATTACCGTTTTTACATGAGGAAGCTATGGAGGTAACATTGTAGAAGGGAGAGTACACATTACCTTACATTAAACAACTTTTGGATGAGTGACGGAGCGCATTACTATCTGTAAACAAACAAGCCCTCAGGTATTAGGAACTCAGAAATAAAACGCAGGGTGTACATATGTGTGGAAGAAACATTATCGGCCAATGTTTTGTGAAAATGAGGCTGGGAGCGCACTCACTGAAAATGGTCAGCGCTATGTTGAGATAATGAAGAACTTTTTCACGCCACAACTTGTGGGTTTTGGTAAATAGATGACAATACACATTTCCAACAAAGGTTTTGTAAATAGATGACAATACACATTTCCAACAAATGGAGCTACAAAGATTTCCACCGATAAGTTTTATGCTGTTTCCCCCAAGTCGTATTTTTTATCGCAACGGAAATATCCTTTGGCTCCCTCGTTAATCGGATTTGAGTGCTTGCAACTATTTTTATGGCGTTACCTTAAAACAATAGTGTTCAAAAGTGACCCACCTATTAGAGTTCCGGCCCTAAATACCATTGCAAACAGAATTGAGGCAATACCGAAAAAAGACTGCAATAAATCATTGAGACATCTTATATCCAAATACCAGAATGCCATGACACAAATGACACTCATTTGGAAGGATAAATTTTTCAAATATAGTATTGGTTCTTAATTTTAAAGAAATGGTAAAGTATGTAGATTCAATTTATGAATAATAGTGTGTTTAAAATATATCTTTTAATGGCAAATTTACTTTTAAAACCACCCTGATTCATTGGCGACTGCACGAAAATCGCCAAATCTATAATATAAAGCGTAATGTGTGTGTGTGGGTGTGTGTCTGGTCACGAATAGGCTCCTATATTGTTGACTATTTTAGAAAACTGATTCCATATAGTGATAGAAGATGTATGGAGACAGAGGAATGGGTATGCTTGATCTGGCAGAACGGTGGTTCATAAAAATTGTGTGGTCTTCATTCTGTCCTGGTCCACAAAGTATGGAAATAAAAACAAATAAAAAAAAAACGTGTGCAAGTGTTTTTTTTTTTTTTTGGATATAGATGTACATAAAAATACTTTGATAAGTATGTTTCAACTTAAATAGGGATGGTATAATAAAAATTTGGGGGCTGTGTTTGCGCCTGACCTCCATAGAATAGAAATGGGCACAGACTTTAATAAAGACTTTTCATATCTATCTCCGTTAGTATACTTTGATAATTATGTTTCAGTTTGAAGAAATATGGTATAATAAAATTATTGGGTGTTCGTTCCCACCTGATCTCCATAGGATGGAAATATGTCACAAAGTTTAACAAGGTTTTTTAATATAGATCCACAGAATATTGTGATAATTGTATCAGTGTGAACAGATATGGTATAATAAATTATGGGGTGTATTTATTTTATTTTTACTTTCATCATATTTTGCTTTGGTTTTCCTTCCCCCGAATTCGAAACTATCTCTTTACAATTCTTCCTTTTCATAACCTATCATACTTTCATAATCAGAGACCATTTTCTGTAGACTGTTTTTAAACCCAGCCAACGACGAGTACTTTTGCTAGTTATATATATATATATATATATATATATATATATATATATATATATATATATGTCTTTGTATCTACCTATATGTCTATCTATCTGTCTATAGATATATATATATATATATATATATATATATATATATATTAATGATCTCAAGTGGGGCTTACTTTCTCGATTAATATAATCACCGATTCCGATTCTAATTCAAGCTATGCATAATAGTATAATATACTATCCGTAAAAAAAAATACAACGGAAGTATTTTTTACATTTTCTCGATTATACGATGGGATTGTAATAATTAATTCCTCTGACGTGTTTCCCATAGTAGTAGAGCAACGAAACTTGGAAAAGTCATCAGTCTTTCTCTATATAGTAATCACCCAGAGTTATACATTTCTCCCATCGTTTTGATACAGCTCTGGAGACAGTTATTATATAACGCCCCAGATTGGTCTTCCACCACTACGTGACTTCAGAAATCAAGGATGCATCATCTGGGAAACGCTTTCCTTTCAAAAACAACTTCATGACTGGGAAGAGGTAATAGGAAGATGGCGCAAGGCCAGGAGAGTAGGGGGGATGGGGAAGGATTTCATAACCACACGCCCGTGCTTCTGGTCTGGTTATATGCGAGTTGTGGACCGGAGCGTTGTCCTGCAGGAGGAGGGTAACTTGCTGATCTTACCCCCCTCAATTTCCTTAAAAGTGAAGCATAATAGGCTGCTGTAATCGTGGTACCCTTTGCCAGGAAATCTGTCATCACTACTCCGTCCTGATGCCAGAAGACTCTGAGCATGACCAAACCAGCGGAGGGCTGCCCATTTGCCTTCTTTGGAGGTGGTGAGTCCAAGTGCTTCCACTGCGTTCACTGGACTTTGGTCTCTGGATCATAGTGATTGGCCCAGGTTTCATCCTGTTAAATTAGTCTTTTAAAATCTTTGACTTATCTTCTTGGCACAGCTCCAAATTCATCCTCGAGCACTCGACGCACGCGTTCTTGCTTCTGGAATGGTGTGAGCAACCTGGGAATCCATCTGGCAGAAAACTTATGCATATGCGAATGGTCATGAATGATAGTTTCCACAGACCCTGTACGATTATTGATATCTTGGGCTATTTGGCGAATTGTAAATCGCCGATCTACCAAAATGGCAGGCTCAACTTGATGGACAGATGCCTCATCAATGGCAGAAGTGGGGCGACCAGGTCTGGAAGCTATTTCCACCGACTTCCGGCCATGTTTGAATTCACCATGCCAGCGTGTTACAAGGCCATATGATGGGGCATTATCACCATGAGTTTCTATCATTTCATCAATTTAAATTAACTCAGTTTAAACACCTGTAAAACAGAAACCATAATTAATTGAGAGTTGTAATTTGCCGCGTAACCCGTAGAGATATAAATCATAACATATGCAAAATTTCAGCTAGATCGGACAACTGGAAGTAGGCCAGGGGCATTACTTATTGAACACCTCCACATTTATAAATACACACACGCCCATATATATATATATATATATATATATATATATATATATATATATATATATATATATATATATATGGAGAAAGATAAAAGTGACGTCCTAAATAAAACACGACTACAGCTTTTTTTTCAAATTTTTAATTGACAAAATCAATTCAAGTACTGCAATTATATAGTACAGCTCATATCTATTAAATGTAACCGCCTTTCGTTTCAATCACCACCTTGATTCAGATCCTGAACTGGGAGCATGCATGTTTTACATGCTCCTGGGGAAGTACGGCGAATATTCGGCGGATTGTGGCGGTCAGAGTAGATTTAATGATTTCGGAGGTCATTTCTGTGATGTTCTCGACGGATAACCAAACAAAGCAGTCAAGCTGGGCATGTAGAAGGAGGATTCGGCAAGTTAGACAAGGTAACGATGTCGTATCACCCTTTCTAATGCAATGTTTTTAAGTATACGTTTATTTTATTTTCTACTAGAATCCCTTGTCTTTTTCTTTTCCCGGTTTTAAGAACTAGTCCGATTACTATTCTAAGTTTTATATAAACAATAATATATTTCATGCTCGCATTCTTCTTTGTAATCCATGTCCATTCCGAAAGCCGTCTTATAATAAAGATGTAAGTAGTTAGTCTTCATCAACAACTACAACAACAACAATCGTAATTTACAGTTGTTTCAAGGGGCGTCTGTTTTATTATACATTCATTGTTTGTTTTTTGTTCTTCTTTTTTCAACATAATAACTTACCTTACATTCGCGATATACAACTCTGTATTATGCACTTTAAATCATTGGTCGCAAAATGAGTACGCACCGGCGAGGAGCAAATCAAATCATATCCGACCGACAGGGCCACCCCAAACGTCTTTGCTGATTCCTAGTATTTGCGAGTGGGGATCCTGGCACCGATAATCAAGGTAAATTTTATTGCAAATATGTTTACAGTTAACCCCACTACCAAAATTGGGTGGCTATTCTAAAAGCCGTTCCTTATAATTTGAAGTTAATTATTAGTGTTGTCTCATTTGTGACTGGGGATACAACGCGTCGGTTCGCGAACTACGTTACAGACAGTTTATAAACTGCCCACGAACAATATATATAGTAAGTGATAACAGACAACAATCAGAAATGTATGACAGTTGAAGACGTACGTCAAAAATAAATGCTTGTAGAACGTGAAAATGTAGGTACAAAAAAGAGTTAGGTCAAACATTGAAAAACTAAATGAGATATGCTAATGTATGTATGAGCATATATATGTAAATATGATGAAATTCGTGCAACCATCAACTTATGTGGAATGTGATAGCGTGCGTACTTCCATTAATACTTGAGAGGATGTAACATACGACGTCAGAACAAAAATGAAACATTTAAGTACAATCAAAAAGTGAGTGAAAGACGATAAAACACAAAGAAATATTAATGTGTATGAGGGGAAATAACGTAATTACGAACATAAATGTGTGTCACCTGATAATATATCTATAAAAATAAAATATGACGAAGGTCATTACGTATGTGAAATCATAAATATGTGTGAAATTGAATAAAGTAGAAAGTAGAATGTATAACTTTGGGATAACCTTCTCTATCCAAGATATCAAGCACATTGGATTAGTGCGATATCTAGGGGATTGGGCAATTTGGGGGCTTCTAGTGCACTGCTAAAACCAAGTTTCATATTCTCCCTCTCAACAAGAAATTTTAAAGTGATCATTAATAAAAAAGAGAGCCTGTAGAGCGATACTAAATAAACTAAATATAATTAATTCGCATCCACAGCTCTACTAAAGTAAGTGAGATTCAATTTCTTTAGATTAAAATTCATTTTTAAAAAATCCACAGGAAATAATTTTTGACTTTTTTTAACATTAATTTTTAGCTGAAAATAACGTCATGGCGTTCGCATTTCAGTTAGTGACATTTTCATATACAAATTTAGAAGTTAAGTAATATACTAGAAGAGAAATACAAGATTATATGTACACTCACACACAGACATATACACATATATGTATATATGTAAAATATTTAATAATGTCTTATATTAAAACACGTAACTTAATAATTAAGAAATGAAAGCAATTAATGCCACTCGATTGTTATTAAAATCAACTGATTAACGGATGGGCCTGATAAACAAAAATTAAATCATAAAAAATAATTTCCATAAAAAACATTCAAACAGATATTGATATCTAACAATTTGTTAGAGATAAACACATTTCAGTGAATGGTATATGCTATTATTGTAAGATTTTTTTTTAAAAATCCTACAACACTTTCTATTTATTATTAATTCTTTTCATTAACAAAGGTCTAACATTTGCAAGTAAAATTTAATATTATCATAAACATTTAAAATAGATCGTTATATCTTGAAGAAAAAGAAATACACAATAGTAGAGTAAGAGATGCGGATTGCTTTTGGCTTGGGAATCATGCTATTTTCAGAATTCGAGCAAGTACTTATCAAATTAAATGTTTAATTTTCTATTTTATTTGGACTTGTGGTGAATAAGAAAATGGCTTAGATCTATGAAAATACCACGTTTTCATTTAAATGTTCACAAAGATAATCTTTATTTTTAGTATGTTTGTCTGAGATGGCGGATTAAACAAGGTTTCCAGCCAAAATAGTTGCACATTGAATTAATATATTCTCGGGGTTACTGAACGGTTTAACAATAATAACACTAGAGTTATTCGTTTTTCATATAATGAGCGTTTGTCAAAGAGCTTAATGCATATCGTTTAAAGAGACAGTTGATCGATTTCTACTAATTAAGTAGAGTTAGTTAATTTTATAATATTTTTTTCTGTTTTATTACAGTATGCGCTTTATTTTTTTTTAAATATCAT
The DNA here is from genome assembly GCF_053919585.1 of Euprymna scolopes. Lineage (NCBI taxonomy): Eukaryota > Metazoa > Mollusca > Cephalopoda > Sepiida > Sepiolidae > Euprymna > Euprymna scolopes. Next base: position 74,514,235 of record NC_136489.1, on the reverse strand, counting down.
TTATATTTTATATGAGTATTTCATTGAAACAGTTGTTTGTTAAAGTTGAAAATATTTAATATAAAGTCTACTAATATAATAATGTAAGTTAATCAAATGCATATATCTGCTGTCATTCAATACGGAACCATTTATAACACGTTACAGTACTATTGCAAAATCGTTAGAGGTTATGTAAACTTTTAAAATATGCTTTAGATTTTAGTTTTAATGCCAAAATAAAAATTATAGTAAGAGCTGCTGTAATGAGCTTGAGCCATACTTTGTAGTGTGTAAAGGAGGTTAATTGGGGTGAAATCAATACTGTAATGTTTAAGCCAATGTGTGTTAAAAGCCTATGCTTAATACGTTAAATTAAAATATTGATAAAGTAACTGAAATTAAATAATTATTTACTATCTAAAAAAAAAACAGCCTTGCACACTCTAATAATTATTGGCTCACAAGTAGCTTTCCCACAATTCATAAAGGATTTCTCCTTGAGAACAACATGTGGTATTCTCTGGAAGCTGAATAAAAACAAGTCTCCTCAGATGTCCAGTACTGTTCACATCTTTCGATAACATTTGCAAATGAATTAGCATTATCGAAACAGCCGTGTGCCATTAATTTCACGCTAGCAGTGGCCATTGGTTTCCACCTGAGTTTGTGTTGCAAAAAGACTCTACAAGGTACCATTTTTCTTGTAATTCGCCCAGCAGAGGTCTGTACAGAGCTCTCCACTCAATCTTTCCATCCCCTTTAAGACTGCTCGACTATTTGACATCATTCTATGAGAAAGCGATGATTGGGTAATGGGGGTGGAGATTTATTTATTTATATATTTTATATTTTATCTTTAATCTTTGTTTCTTATTTTATGTATAAATTTTATATATTATCTTTAATCTTTAATCTATTTATTGTTATACATGTATCTTTTTACAAATTTATACTACATTTAATTACCAGGTTTAACTGTAGATACACGCTGTAATAATACTCGGGCATTAATCACTTCTATATTCTTCCGAGATTATGGATGTACTTAGAAACATATATATAGCATATCATATACGTCTATCCACCTACCTTCATTTTGTTATTTCAGCTATATGTCTCCTCTATCGCATAGGTAAATGCAGTTCCCGAATTCCTTCTCGCACAATTTCAATGTATTACGCTCTTTCCCTCACGTCTAATTATTTCGCTCCTAATATAACTCTCACTAGCTGCGACATTCCTAATATGTCACGCAGAACATTCTGTCCTCCTCTAATGAGAAGCCTTATGACTTGAAATGTTATAAAGAGTTAACTTAACCTGCACTCCTAGTTGATGTAACATCTGTACTGAATAAACGAATACATCTGCATGCATTAGTTAATATTTTCATTGTGCTTTTCGTAATACTCCAATTTCTATATACTCCCCAAAACAATTTATTAAGATTTGCTTTAGCCCAAGAAGTCTCCACTAAAAGAGTGGATCTTGTCCTTATAACTCCCCCCCACATATATATATATATATATATATTTATATATATATAGTATTTACGCCCCATATCACTTTAATACGTATGTCACATTTATTTTCTTGTAGAGCATAATTTGACAAGAAAATTATTACAAAATTCAACACATCCCATATATTTTAGGAAAATATAATAACGCTTCTAATACAATGCGATGTTTTACTGCGGAAAAATCTTACTAGATTAATTTTTTGTATAACCCTTTTTAGTATCGTGTCTTTTTAGTGCAAGCACAATTATGCATTGATAGTTGAATTTGATGACTGAAGTGTGTACTGTAAGTAACAGTCATATAGCTTTGTAATCACTGAAAAACGTATATGTTTTCTAAAACATTGTATACTTTTATTTAAAACACATATAAAATACATAATATAATGTTCGCTACTGAGTGTCCTATATTTGCCTATGTCATATATAATATATATCTCATCTCTGTGTAAATGTGTATATGTATGTGTGTGTATATGTGTGTATGTATGCTTGCATAAAATGTCGATAGAGGCGATGGATTCTCACGAGGTACGTATCATCATGAAGTGCGATCAGTCCGATGACAAATATCGAAAAACTGACGAAAATCATTAATTGCTTCACCCACAATTGAGCACTTTTTACAGGAAGGGGCTCTTTTTTCGAATACATTTGCCAAATTATTCCATGTTTTCAATTGTGTAGCGTTAATTTAAACCTACGTCATTTACGGTTTGGCAATGGGCGCAACAGCAAACACCTTACATTTGTTACGTTCTTTTCTTTCTTCGCAGTGCGGGTGTGAGACTGCCTGCCTACTACCACGTTTCTTTTTTATGTTTGCCCAACACACCCCGACCACCCAAGCTAGTCTATAATAATGATATCACCAGTTTTGTTTAAATGTATGCATGTGTGTATGTATGTATGTATGTATGTATGCATGTGTGTATGCATGTGTTACTTTGTGTGTGCACATGAATATGTTCCATAACCACGTACATATATGATAGTGGGGTTTATCGGTTTATTAATGTACGTGTACATACGTTTATGTATATATGCCGAATCATTTAATTGATTGTGTAATGCGTATATTTAACATTTATGCAATAGTTCTAACAGGAAACCATTGACGTGGAGGTATCCAAATAGTTTTAGACAAACAATGCTTTTAACAGATGTAAATAAACAAAACACGTACCTGGAAATAGACGGGCATTTATTTCATGATTTCAGCTCACATCTTCAAAGATTAACCCGTCTTGACATCTTGGCTGCCTAAGGAAACGCTGCACTATGCGTTATGGAAAGACCAACTCCCACCTTTGAGACATCCATGCTCTATGATGTCAGCAAACGTTCGACTAGAATATCCCAAATTTTACATCTCTTTTCGTGTCCCAGACCAACATGCCATATCTTGTCAAAAGCCTTAGATATATCTAGAGCTACCGCTCTGCCCTCCCCCGCTTTGTACAGTGAATGGCATATACGTTCAGAGATTACAGTGAGGATGACTGCTATGGAACGGGCTTGCCTAAATCCATATTGTTTGTCAGTCAGAAGTGTAACATCTGTAAGGTGCCGGACTAGAGAATGGTTAAGTATGGTCTCAAATATTTTGGCGAAAAGTGGGAGGAGGCTAATGGGGCGATAATTTTATGGGTCAGTCTTTTCGCCAGAATTCTTGAATACTGGTACCACAGAAGCAGTTTTGCAACAGCCCGGAAAGCATGATTCATAAAAGCATTTGTTGTAGAGTTTGGAGAGAACTGGAGCTACTTCGGCTTAGCACTTTTTTAATAGCACAGCTGGGATGATATCAGGTCCACATGCTTTTGAAGTGTCAAGGTATTGTATGATAGCGTGTACCTGAGCAGGGGTGATTTTTAGATCGTTTAGTGTGGCGTCTGTGTGCAAAGGAAAGTCAGGCCGGGGGTCGTTGGAAGGATCCAGTGTGGATTTCGAGGCAAACCGGCTGGCAAGCATATTAGCCTTGTCGGTTGCTGAGCAAACAACCTCGTGATTGTTGGTTTGTGGGGGAATTGTTGATTGCCCATTATTTACTACACTGTATAGATTTTCCAGAAGTCAGGTGTGCCTAATTTTTTTGCTTCGATGCGTTTTTTTAGTCGTTTCAGTAAATTCTCTCTTAGCTGTCGCTATTTCTTTCTTAGCGTTACCTCTAGCTTCTATATACTTCTGTTTGTTTGAACTGGAATTATGTCGGTTAAATCTGCGGTATGCATGCTGCCTTTGAGCAATGGCAGTTGCGCAAGTCGAAGTAAACAGTTGAGGACAGTGGGGCTTGCTATAAAATTTCCGCATGGGAACATGTGCTTTAATTGCAGTTTTGAACCATTCAGTGGTCTCATTTGCGCACGGGTCAGCAGGAACAAAAAAATATTTCCCGATGGACATCTCTGAAAAGATCTCTGATGGCTTCCCAGTCAGCCTTTTTATAATAGCTCGTTGTTTGGAGCACCGTCTCTTTAGTTTGGGGTCTAGAATTTAGGATGATTTCTACCATTATCACTGCATGGTTAGCGTTCCCTTGTGGGCTGTCAGCATTTGTTATACAATCCTCGGAAACTGTAGTCAGAAACAGATCTAGAAGTCATGCTTGTTGTTCTTGCTGTTCAGGGAAACGGGTTGGAAATGTAACCATTTGTGATAGGGAGTGAGATATAGCGACGCTATGTGTTGTGCTGCCTGCTGCATCTGTGTGAGTAGAGAATCCAAGCCAGTTTTTGTGGTGAACATTAAAGTCACCAAATACATGTACTTGTGCGCTAGTGTCGAGGGAGAGTGCTGTGTATATGCTGTCAGAAACTTTGTTTATTATGGTGCAGTCTGGGGTCGAGGGAGAGCGGTAGTGAAAATAAAAGTAGCTAATGTAATGTTGTATGTTTAGTCTAAAGCACATAAATGCTTAGTCGTCCGTTTTTAGGTTTGTTTCTCTAGTCAGGGAGAGGGTGTTACGAATGTAGACTCCAAGTCCGTGCATATGTCTGTCAGAGTCCATACGGCAGAGTGGGAGATAGCCAGGAATGTTAAAGTAGTTAGAGGGGATGGATGAGTGTAGGTTATTCTCGCTTAGTGCTGAGATATTCGGGGTATTTGTTAAGAGAAATGCTTCAACATCAGCTAAATTAGTTCTAAGCTCACGGATGTTAGTGAATGCAAGTTTCAAGGGAGGAGGCAAGTTGGATTTGTTTGTCCCTAGTCCTGGTTTAAGCTTATTTTTTATTGTACTGTCATCATATTTTTTTAACGAGTTTCAGTTAGGTGAGGCGGAGCTGAACAAGAGGTCATGCAGGGTATCAGACCTGCAACACAAGTAGACAATTAGCTGACCTTTCCTCAACTAGGACTGTACCCTCAGGAAAGCCCATCGGGGATTAGTGTAGGGGTCCTTTCCATGCGTGACATGGCACTACAAACATCCCGATATTATACAACTGTTGATGGAGCAGCCGCTCTAAGCGCTACCAAAGAGTAAGGGCCCTGTACTACCAGTCGGAAACAGCAGCCAGGAGCTGTCAATCCGGTACCCTCAGCCTATCAGAAGAAGATCACCGCAATCTAATTGCACAGGCATGTGTGGTACTCAATCACTCCCAAGTGCCCAGTTTTGAGGGGTGGGATTTGTCGGGAGTGGGGGAACGGTATTCATTGCCTTAGACAAGAAACAAGATCTACCACTAAGTGTTTTGTCGATTTACTTGTGATAGTGTCCCTGCGCCTGACTAATAGGCAAAGAAGGAGTATGGAAGCCGGCTATAGACAGAACCTATCTACTCCTTAAACAATTTAGGTTTGCAGACCGGTAATTTTTTGAGTCACCAGCTCTAGGAAGGTTGCCATCCAAGACTGGAGAGGCCTTCCTCCCCTTTGGTTTAGTTTCAGAGTTTTTCTTCTCCTAGACGGGTGATCTGGTAAGATCTACTGGGTTCATCCGGCCTGACAGGGTTTGCTCCGTGCCTGGGTCCTAATCCAGGTATCTCTGCAACCCCGCGTGGTTAGTTGATGTTACAGGGTTTGTTTGTAGAGGTTATATATCTAATGAATAGTTACACTCCTAAAAGTCATTTAAGGACATGCAGTGGAAGCAGTTTTGTGGGGAGGCTTGTTAGAAAAGCGTTAGTGCGGATTAAGACTTTAACCTTTAGGTTTTTCCATTTTTGTAAACTTCATGTTAGTTTAGGTTCAGGATAACGTTATAGTTTGAGTAGGTATTAGGAATTGCGCTAAGAATTTTGCCCAGTCGCTGTATATTTAGATTTACGAAGGTTAAGATATAGAGGCAGTACAGTAAGGGTATAACTGGAGGTACATTTTAAGCCATGGCGTATTCCGTATGTATAATTAAGTAAATAGATATTTGGGCAAGTTTTCAGTAGATGCAAATAGATAGAGGTTGTATTAGTGTTTCTACTATTGAGGGGATATTTTCAGTTTTCATTTAAGAGTCATCGAGCGTTTTGCATGACAGGGAGTATCGGATTTGGTTTAGTATTGTTCGTTGCAAAAAGGAAGAGGCAATTGTTATGTAATGCAGATCGTTTTGGATCCGAGTACATACTTGGGCTGATCCAGCGACCCGAATCTCGAATCACAGCCGAAAGGGTCACAACATTAAATAAAATCGCCAAATCTTTCGATTGAGGCAACTGATTTTCACGAGGTTTGTATTGTTTTGAAGCTCGACCCTCGGACGAAAAACTTCCAGAAATTGACCAAAATCATTAATGCTTGTCACCCTCAACTGGGCGCTTTTCAACAGAGAGTGATCGTTTTTTGCCAATATTTTCGAAACTCCTCGCGTCTTTTAGATTTTATGGACTTTATTTGAGCCGACGTTACTTCTAATTTGACGATGGGCGCAACAGCGAACGCGTCACGTTTTTGTTTTCACTTTCTTTTCCTCCTTCCAGGTACGGGATCGAGCCTGCCTGCCTACTATCACATTTTATTTTTTTGCGCTCGCATTTTCTTTGTTTGTTTTTTCTCCACCAACACTCTTACACAAACATCCACGTTCTTTTCCCCCATCACGTAACAGGTTGCCTTGTACATTTTTCTGTTGTTTTTTTTCTAATTTTATAAATATAATCATAATTTTATAAATACAACACCGGTAAATTAAAAAAATATCCATTTTTAATTAGGGAAAGGATGAATCTCACAGGTAAGAAATTAACTTTTATAACATGAATAGGCTAGCCAAATTAATTAAGAATAGGAAATATATATATATATATATATATATGTATATATAAATATTTATATATATATATATATATATATATGTATATATAAATATTTATATATATATATATATATATATATATATATATATACATATATATATATATATATACGTCATTAGCTGCTAAAAGTCATATTATCTTTGGAGTTATACATATGATCGTATGAAGCAGGTATGCTCTGTCTTTGTTAATATTGTTACCGGTTACTTATTACTAGACTAAAAGTTTATTCAGAAAAGCTGGAGAATAATATATGTATTTTATATATATATATATATATATCCTGCAAGTAATATTAGTGTTATGATAGTTTTTCTATTTCAGTCATAATATAAGATTGTTTATCTGATGAATACCTGTGCTATATGCATATTTCTTCGCGACTATTTAAAATGTTTTTTTTTTTAAGGTTTATACTTCTGCTTTTTCTGAGGTCATTTTTTTCTATATCAAATTATATTTACTTTTGTTGTTGCTTGTATAAATTTCATAATATTTGAAAGTTACTTATATGTTTGTTGCGAAAACGTAGTGTCTCTGAACTAATATATCATCTCAATATAACAAAAAAATTCGAAGAACATTCCTGTACAAAATGATGGAAATATACATCAAATGTGTATACCTCTATCGACAGAATGGATATTATCTTTAATAAAAAAGCCATAGAAATACTAAAATGCGGAGTAGAAATCAACCTTTCTAATATTTCATGGCTCAATATCGTTTAAAGCCTTAAAGTATTTCATCATCAATAGTGGTTTTTAGGAAACTCTTGTTTCTGTCTTTAAGATATTGCAAAGCAAAAAAGAACTGTCTGTAAAGATGTGTTATTGCCGTATGAAATGTAATGTATTAAAAAAACACATCGCTCTATTCAAGACCCATTAGTAGAATTTTACATTAAATATATATCCAAAGGAAGTAACGCTTGTCACCCGAACCTTTATTTCAGAGCCTGACAACCTTACGTTAATATGTCACACGTTTTGAGTAAAAGACATTTACATTTACATCTGAAGTTGTCACACTTTTTGCATTTGAGCAGATTTAAATAGAATTAATGATCCTATAGAAATTCATGTTTATAAATGCTTCTTTATTAGAACTCCAAAGTTACGTGGAAGCCGACAATGGCAAATATTTGACTAATTAAAATACTAGTCGATGAAATTCAACTTCTCCTAACCGGAATATACATGCGGCCATAGGCGTCTGCGGTTTCGGTGAGAAAGCGATCATAAGTCAAACACAACAAACTACAAAACCTATCCTAAACACAGCAAGTTTTGTATTACTTATTTAGGCTAATGAAATCACCGCAATTAATAAGGAAACTAATTTCTATTAATACCGATTAGTAAAACAAGAAAATTGTCAGATAGTATTCACTGTCTAACATCGAAATATTACGTTGCGCTAAGATTGAGCGTATATTCTTAATTTTTTTTAAGAGAGGGAGATAGATGAAGAGTGATGGACGGGAAAGTGAATAAATGAAAGAGAATCAGAGAGTGAGAGAGAGGAAAAATAGATAGATAGAGAGAGTGACAGATATATAGCGAGTAAACACTGCCAGGAATTAAATCACATTAATATAATGCTGGTGTGAAAATAAATCCATGTTTTACTCCATTGGCGGTAGAGCACTCTGTAATTGTTGGCCATTGATAATTGTTGAACCTGTAATGATGAACAATATTAAGTGACAAGCTATCCCACGCCCCTCGCACAATTGTGTTGCCCTTTTGATGTTTTCCTCCCGAGTTTCTGTAAATTACTGTGTTCTTTTAAACGTGGAAATATTTCAAATGTCATATATATTTTTCATATTTTTTTTAAATTTTATTGGCTGATTTTATTAATTTACGAAATTTCTTTTATAAGGTTTCGAAATGAAAAAAAAATCTTTTAGAACTCATATATTCTATGAAAAGAATGTGAAAATAAAATATTACTATTATTTAAATATTGACACGTATGTGTACAGTTAAAAAATAGATTTTTACACAGAATTCATAATGAATGTTATGAAATGTGTTAAAAATTATGGAACTTCATCGAAAACTACTTCGATTATAATCAAAATACATAATGTTAAAATAGGATATCATAATAACAATATTAAAAATGGAATACAATTATAAAGTCATAGAAACAGAGCACTGTTTGGAGTAAATAAGAATATCACATGGCACAACTTTCTTTAATTTACTTGAAAATGAAATAACTTTACTTCGCTCTCAATCAATAGATACATTTACTTTTATTCTTATTTGCTTATTTGCCTTTTTTCCATTATTTCTTTTCGTTTATTTTCTTCCGTTTAAGTGTTTTTTCTCCTATTTTCTTATGTTATTGTTCTAATTTTTTCAGATTTCTTTTACGTTTGATTTTATTCAAATTGAGTCGAACTACTTGTCTTATGACCCATCATGAACCATCATGCACTAAGCAGAAATAAACAAATTTATAAAACAGGACTAGATAACAAATAATTTACTAATAAAATAGTGCACATTTAATAAATAACAAAATGGACGTGAAGAGACCTAGACACCTGGGTACTCTATATCTAATTGTTTAATCGCTGTAAGAGATCAATGATTGTTTCTTCTTCATAATTAATGACTATTTTATAAACGCGTGCATAATCAAGATATATTTACTCAGTATAAATTTGTAACTGGGTATGGTGCTTTAAACATATTATGACAATATATATATATATATATATATATATATATATATATATATATATATATATATATATATATATATATATATATATATTGTCCTGCTGTGAGTGGTATGCTGATCAAAAAAAAAAGGTCAATTTTTTTTTTTAATTTGACCCCCATTATGACCTCTTAAAATTTATTGATTTGGACTCAGATTCAGTTATTAACTTAGATCCATGTGCAAGGGACCTATATCTAAAATGCCAAGTGTTTGGACCCAAAATTGTCGGAGGAGTTTTGTAGAGTTCTCAAAGGTCAAATGTTTCACAGTAAAAATCTAGATTTCCCCACATCTCAGTACCCTGTATATCAAATTTCGAGTCCGTAGACTAAAAATTGACAGAGTGATTGCGTAGGGAAATGTACACAGACAGTCAGACAGACAGACAGAAACACTCATTTATATATATATATATATATACTTGCATTTCAGCTCAGCGTTGCCCGGGTGCTTGGATGTGTATGTTAAGTAAAAAACAAACAAAAAATGTAGTAGTAGGAAAGCAGTCTCGAACCCGTAACGCAAAGAAGGAAAAGAACGGGAAAAAACTGAGGCCTATTCTGTTATGACCACCGCAAAACTGGAAGTGACACTTTTTAAAATTAAGGCTAGACAATCGAAAGGAGAGAATAACTTTCAAAAATATCAGCGACCCCCCCCCTGCAGAAAGTGCCCAGCTTAAGGTAAAGATGTTCATGTTTTTTAGCCCATTTTTCGATATTTGTCGTCTGAAAGGTCGAATTTCAAAACGATACTGATCTTGAGAAAATCCGTCGCCTCTGTCGAAAGTGTTGGACAGACATGTTAACATACACACATACATACATACATTTATGTATTGGTAAATAAAAATTCTTGACCCAAACTGATGAAAATGTCGTCATATGTCGGAATACCCTATATATAAAATTTAAAATATTTATACGAGAAATTGTCTGAGTAATTTGGTAGAGACCGCAGAGGTCAAATTTTTAAAAAATATTTTACCCCTATTATGACACCTTAACATTTATTGTTTTGGGCTCTAATCAAGTTATTGAGTAAGATCCATGTACAAGGAACCTATATGTAAAATTCCAAGTGGGTAGAACCAAAATTATCGGAGGAGTTTAGTAAAGATCTCAAAGGTCTTATCGTTGAACGCGGACCCCTTAATCGCCAAATTTCTGGCCGAAAACCGATCACCTAGATTTTCCCAAATATCAGTACACTGTATATAAATTTTGAGTCTGTAGACATTAAATTGACAGAGTTATTGCGTAGGGAAATGTACACAGCCAGACACACACACAGACACGTTCACTTTTATAAATATATTATATACTAGCATTTCGGCCCGGCGTTGCCCGGGTGTTTGGATGTGTATGCTGAGGGGGAAAAAAAAGAAAACGGTCAATTTTGTTTTTAATTT